>NW_026057585.1:3704405-3843893 GCF_023721935.1 Panthera uncia
TGCCTCTCTTCCCTTATCTCAAAGGTACCTATTGAGCCTACCCATTCCCTAGGGTCACAAGAACCATCCAAACAGTTCAGATCACTTCCCTGGCTTTAAATACCTACTTCCAACTTTGCACCTCCTTAAGCACTAACTCTTAGATTCCAAATCAACGTAGATTCACATCTTGACTTCTAGTTCGTGTCTTATCCTTTTAGACTGGGTCAGTTATCTCTAGATGGCCTAGTAAATATTAGGCCAAATACTGGTAGGAATGTAAACTGTTCCCAACACTGGCTGTTTGACAGGGCTCTGTTGGGATTCTTGCTCAGCTCCAGGAAACCAGAAGGTTACATTCTGGTTCTAATGTCTGATTTCTTTCTTCCTCATTCAGACTCTACTAGTTATTTCTTTGGTTGCCAAAAACGAAGGTAACAACCCAGTGCCCTGGTCTCAGATGAAAGCAGTTTCTTCGTTGTTTTAAAATAGAAACAACCTAGTAATAAAAGATGTGGTTGTGGTTTATTAAATCTAAAATGTATAGAGTTCTGAAGTCCTGAAAGAGGGAAAGCAGTTTCATTATTCTACAGTGAGACAGATGCAGTGAACATTTATTGAATGCTTACTTTGTGCTAAGTACTATCGGAAGTGCGTCTCTCCAACTGTTTCAGTGAATATGATCCCTTTGGGCAAAATGGAAGAATCTAGGATATATCATGAGCTCTAATTTTAACCCAGGGGCTGCTGTAGAGTAACTCGAAGCCCCATTCCAGAAGAGAAAAATCTGTAAGTCAGCATTTGTTTCCTATCCAATATTCCCTTCCTCAAACAATTAACTCTCATCTTTCATCCATTTTCTCCTATGGAACAATTCTGAATTCCTGATCTCATTTACCATCCTCTGACTATGAAGATCACTCACTGATCAAAAGCTCTGGGGTTAAGACAAGGTATGAGATTAACCATCATTTATTATGCCGAGTTCTCTATTTTATCTAATTTTTTTTTTTTAACACTCCTCTGAGGTAACTTGCAATATTCTCATTTTTTGAAAATGCAAATAGAAGTAGATCTGAGAGGTCAAGCTATCTGCTCAAGGCCACACAGCCAGTAAGTGTCAAGGCTTGGATGTGAATCCAAGTCAGGGGATCTAAAACCCATCCCTGTCACTCCATATTCTACCTTTTTCATCACAATCATTTTTAGCTCCTTGCTTGCATACAGTAGACAGTATGGCAGGTACGTGTGGAACAGACCTGGGAACAAATGTGTAGCTGGGGACAATGGGTTTTAAAGCTAGTTCTTTGCATCTGCTTTCTCACCCACAAGAAAATACTGACAACAGGACACATTCTTAAAGGAAGAATAAGATCTTATACCTGGAGGTCAGCATCAGCTGCAGGTTTCCGGGCCCCCAAAGTAAAATGGCCTCCCTCTATGACTGTGCTGGTGAGCTGGAGTTTGGAGGCCGCTTTCCTACAGACTATTTCCTCCACAGTGTCTCGGCTGATCAGCCGAATAACTTTAACAGACCTGTACAGGGTCAAAGGAGACAAGTGTGCCGTGAGGGTCCGCACAGATGAACACAGCATGCAAGGTCAATACACCTAAAGGGAAACAAACCCCAAATGCCATGCTCAGGGTACAGCTAAAGGGAGACTGTACTGTGGACATGAGCATCTGTTAGAGAGATCTGGCCTCCCAGAGGTACTCACTGAAGATTTCCAAGAGAGTCAAGGGATGAGGAGGGGCCATAACTGAGGTTCCTGATGGGAACAGTGAAGGAAAACCTCAGGCAGATCTCCATGATCTTTGTAGCCTAACTCTACAATGCCAGAACTTCATTTTTAAACTGAATCAGACCTTAACTCAGGTAAAAAAGAGTTAAATAACTTCTAAAGGTTCCTTCTCGTCTTTAGAAGTTCATGGCTTCTATTTCATGGCTTGACTGTGGTTTTTAACAAATCACGTGTGCAAGAAGAATGTGTGCTGGCCAGCAGTCTTCAACGAGTCAGCAGCAAAGCTGGGCTAAAACCCAGTGCTCTCTCACCCTCCAGTCTGGGATGTCACCGGGCCCACCAGGTTGTTCACCTCCCTCCCCAACTGAGAACCGCTGAGGGGCCAGGGATGTGGAAAAACACTGATGCTGAAATCTCTCACTTGTTCTGGCCGATCCGGTGAGCTCTGGCAGCTGCCTGTAAGTCGTTCTGCGGATTGAAATCACTGTCAACAAAAATAACAGTATCTGCAGCTGTTAAGTTCATGCCCACTCCACCTGAAAACAATGCAAAAGGAATGTGATCAGCAGCAAACTGGCTACGGGCTAGACCATAAAGGTGCAAGGCTACGGGGACGAATGGTAAATTAAGATCGGACAAAACAATTGGCCTCACCTTTCAGACTAACACCCATCCCTAACTCCAGGACCTTGCAGTGGTTAACACTGCTGTCTGGGCTCCTATTGCCTGACTTCGGAAAACTTAACTATTGAAAGTAACAGAATGAGGGGAGCAGGGGCAAACAGTAAAAGTGCATACTGAAGTTAGTCCCAGGAAGCCAATTTACATCTCTTCCATTTAAAAATCTTGGTCTGTTGAGAATAGTCTGTGAAAGAGGACACACACTCTTTCAAAAGAAAACAGTTTTAAATCTGCAAGAGGTCTTCTGCTGTGGACACTGCTAAGAGAGGAGTTAATATCCACTGCAGGTTATAGCTAAGGTAGCAAGATCCCTGATGCAAGCTAACGAGAGCAGGGGATGACATTTATTTATTACACTCCTCAGCAGAGCAGGAAACTACCTCCCTCTGACTGGAGAAAACTTTAGAAAGTCTTTTCTGTATCTGTTTCCACATTAATCAAAGAGTGGGTAACAAAACCAGTCACAGGATAAGAACACTCCATGGGACAACTTTCTGATCTTTCTTCAGCATTGTAGGAAAAGGGCTGAGGAGGCTTCTTGGATGATGAGAATTAATTAAGAGAACCGTGAAAGCAAATTACAGCTTTGTCTTTGATTAATGTGGAAACAAGTACAAGAGGGACTCCCTCTTGCCAGGGTCGTTACAGCTCATTGCGGAGACAAGCAAGCCTGAAAGGGCTTGTTCCAACAGCTTGAATTAAGGACTAACTTTTGAGATGGGCTACCAACTGTAAGCTGGCTCTCAAGACAAGTCAGGCAGGAACATTCTAATTAAAGCCTTCATATAAAATTAAAGCTGGAATAAAGACATAATAAAGACTGATTACTGAGAGATGCTAAATTAGACCTTATAATAATGCCAGCTACGTTTGTGCTGTGCTTACTACGTGCCAAGCAATGTTCTAAGCGCTTTATGTATACTGACTCCTTCAATCCTCACAACACCCCTATGAGTAGTTTACTATTATTACCCTCATTTTATAGACAGAAGAGCAGAGAAGTCCAGGGACTCAGCAGAGATCACACGGCCAGGAAGTGAGAGAGGCAGGAGTCAGTCCCACACAGTCTGGCTCCAGAGCCTTCACTTTCACCCACTACGCCAGAGAATCTCCCTGGCACTTATTTCATCACAGCGTGAGCCATAAAAGTTTTCTTCTTCTTGGGTTAACATCTGAGTTCAGTGCTTCCTCATTAAATTAAGGGGTGATGTCTTACAAATAAGCTATTCTCCATTCTTGTTTGGAACATCTCACGAGCTACCACTGCCACCCGGTGGCAACATGATTCAATCACAGAACTATTTGAAAGTTGGAGGGAAACCTGTTAAATAAATAACCCTGCTAATTTACAGCTAAAAAGTGATAGCAAATGTGATCATAATTGTTTGGAAAAGGCTCGTGTCCAGGATTGCTTCTGTTCTTAAAAGATTACTCTGTTTTGACTGATTCTAGTACTCCAAGGAGCTTACTCTTTCTTCCTAATTTTAGACCTTCAAACATGATGCCACTCTCGGAATATGAAGATGACAAAATCATTAAAGCAGAAGGAGAGCTGTTTTCCCAACACTGAAGATGCATTTGCCCTGATCCTTCCAGCTTCTCCTAAGACCACCCCAGAGACAACTGAGGACATGAATAAATGGCTGATCCAGGGTGCAGTCTATGACACTGGAAGCAAGTGAAGCCAAACGAATCAGATTATACCTTTGTAATACAGAGATGAGACACACACAGGTGAGAAAAATCTCCTTATGGTCAGGGATTCTATTTAACATGTCTTTTATGCACCCTCACCGTACTAGACACTTAAATACTTTTTAAGATAGAACTGTCTCTTTAGAAAGATGTTGATCTCTCTTTAACAGAGGACACACATCCCCCTAATGTTCTTGCATCCATTCCATTAAGATTCAAGTCTACAAAAACTAAGATAATGAAACTAAGATTCTAGAAGTTCAACACTAAGGTCTGCTTGCTCCATAACATAAGAATAATTTCATCTCCATGAACAGATTTCAAACAACTGAAGTGTATAAAAGCACTACAAATGTCATATAAAATATTTATGACTTAAGTCACATTAAAAATAATTCCAAAGAGGTGGCAATTTCATTAGGATCACAACTTTTTAAAAAGCTAAACTTGATTAAGCTTTGACAGCACTATTCCAGACTACGTAAGGAGGAGGGATAACTAGCAGACAGGTTGTTATCTCACTTCCCAAATTCATAGCTGGGAAGGAGAGCGGTCTCTACTGAATGTGAATTACAGACATCTTTACAGGACAACCCAGCTCAGTGGTCAAAGCAGGTTAAAATTACTTTCCAACAACCCCTGGTTTCAGCCTTACTTGGCAGCTTAGAAAACCTGGACAGGAAAGAACCCCATGCTAGGAGCCCAGTACTTTGATACACTTACAACAAATCCCTCAATTCCCCTGTTTTACGCTCCTCCTTAATGACCTCACCTTTCAGAGAATTAAGGAAAAACATGCTGATGGCCAGGATGTAAAAGTACTATATCTCCCCTTATTTGTCTGCTTTTGTCAATGGTTATGTGGCCTACCTGCCCTGGTACTCAGGAGAAAAATAAAAATAGGCTGCTGTCCAAAGTTCTTAATGGCCAGGTGTCTCTCTTCTCCTCTCACAGAACCATCCACGCGCTCATAGCTGTACCCTTCACAGAGAAAAAGAAAACAGAAATATAAACCCTTTTCACATATTCTTTGGGGAATAAAACATTGTCAGCTCAGAAGCAAATGCTAATTTTATCCCTTTCTGTATACAGGTATACCTCTACTTCAAGCAAATCCCATGGGAAAAATCTAAATTTAGGGGACATTTCATTGTTTTACAAAAGAATTCAACATAGGGGTGCCTGGATGGCTCAGTCGGTTAAGCATCTGACTTTGGCTCAGGTCATGATCTCACAGTCGGTGAGTTCGAGCCCCACGGTGGGCTCTGTGCTGCCAGCTCAGAGCCTGGAGCCTGCTTCGGATTCTGTGTCTCGCTCTTTCTCTGCCCCTCTCCTGCTCATGCTCTCTCTCTCAAAAACAAATAATAAAACATTTAAAAACAAAAGAACTCAACATAACATAGCTCTCTGGGTTTTTGAAATACATGCAGTTGACGTCATCTGATAGTCGTGGAGTTAACAGTCAATTCTGACTATCCCAACCAACCCTGAAGCACACTGTGAACCATGCTGCATGGCAGTTTCCAAATGTGCCTCGACAGAGTTCTTAACTTATGCAAGCAGTAAGACAAGCACTTGGGAGCTGGTCAGTGAGCCTGCCCAATGGCCCAGCAGCTACCCTTCAATGAAGCTACAGATTCTCCACCCATCACCACAGAACCCTGTCAAGAAGGGGAATCCTACTCTCAAGCGCTGTTTGTGAATCTAGAGATTCCTCAACATGCCTATGGCATTTCCTGCCAAGTGTCCAATGGACCAGGTATACTACAGTACTTGGGAGGGCATCAAGTGGCTCTGAGAGACCTACTCTGAATTCATGTTTTAAATTTGTACGGTCTGAAGCTGATACTCCTTCACCACTGATCTCATGAACAATCAATGTTACAGCCTTTTCCCATCATCCCACATAAATTTCTTTCAAAGTTTATTTATCCTGAGAGAGAGAGAGAGAGAATGCTGGAGTGAGCACGAGCATGCAAGTGGGGGAGGGGCAGAGAGAGAGGAAGAGAGAGAATCCCAAGCAGGCTCTATCACCGCAGAGTCCGACACAGGGCTTGAACGCACAAACTGTAAGATAATGACCTAAGTCAAGATCAAGAGCCAGACACTTAACCAAGTCATCCAGAAGCCCTCCACAATAATTTTATTATATATTAAACAGGATACCCAGGTAATAACTTACATTCCCTATTGTTTATACAGAAAAAAAATTCCTTTCGCTTGGCTGATATGTGGGATCTCTATAATTTCATCTTCTCTACTGCTCCTGAACAAATGCTCAAATGTTGAGTCAAATGTTACAGGACACTGAAAGTTCTTTTTTAGCAAGCATTTTCAAATCACTCAACATTTCTGCAACTCACATTTCTTCCAGTACCCGTAATTTTAAATCACATCGCCAGTGGGAATGTGTGTGTTTATTTCTGCTCATGTGTCTCTACCCAGCTGTCACTCCTTGTGTGACACACCTCTCTCCTTACTTTCAATCTTCCTTTGGTTCAGGCTAATGTTCTTTCACTACTTTCCTCTGTAATATCCCCACACCCCAGATTACTTGTCATGGACCTACTGGACTGCTAAAAAGGCTTAAGCCACGTAATGGCCAAGGGATGTCACCTCTGTAGTCCATGTAGTCTTGGAGAATATCCAACATCTGGGTCATCTGGGAGAAAAGTAAAACTCGATGGCCCCTGGCAAGAAAGAGAAAAGGAAAGGCTGCCAACTCTAGGTATTTAAGGTGAGTTTCCCTCAGGTGAAACCTACTAAAGAATACAATTACCAAAGGGGAAATATAAATATCATTTATATTTACAGAGACTTCCTCAGACATGCTAAATGTTCCACATAAATAGCTCCACATGTAGTCATATCCTGCAGAGCACAAGTTCTCAAACTGGAGTGGGGATATTCCCAGGAGCAAATGTCAATGCACTAGAGGCTATAGAAAGTCCTAGTATAACCAAGAAACCTCTTTTAGAATGTCAATTTACTAATGGAAAGAAAAATACACTTTCTTTTTAATAGAAAAATAAAGAAAGATATAGGAAGAATAAAATGCAAAATTCAAATGCACAAAAGCCCAAATCAGAAACCCCAAAGAACTTGGGGTCAGCCATCCATAGCCATTCTCTACTTGGGGAGTATAAAATCACTAGCCTCTCATCTCCAGCTATGTTAGCTGAAAAGTCTGCAAAGTATCACTTTAGAGAAGCAAGGGGCAGGTGGCATCTCATATCCCCTACAATACATTAAAAAAACTTATTTATGTACAGGGAGAAGAGAGGAAAGGAAAAGGAAAAATGAATTAAGTCAAGAATGAAGATGAGCCTACAGTCCTGTTATCAGGTATTATTTAAGTTTTCATAAAGAAATATGGCACTATCAAAACAAGAGTCTCATTAGGAAAACTAATTTAATCTGAGCTTGCGATGCATATAAAGGAACAATTATGAAGAACCCTTTCAAGACTCTAGCCCCAAATAATTGGAAAGGACATTGAACCTGAAGCCAAGGGCCTCAATTCTAACCCCATCTCTGTCATTTGCTGGCTGTGTGACTTTAGACAAGTCATGACCACTCTGGGCCTGTTTTATCACCTATGAAATGAAAAGGTTGGACAGAAGATGTTTATGGGTCCTCCTCTACCTCAAACACACTTATAGTAGATATATCACAGCCAATAAAATACAGTAAGACATGCAATTATTTGATTTGCACATTCCTAATGTTGGGTGATTTTGCCAAATCTGAGGTTTTGAGGTTAGTTCAGGCCCACTTGGGGCAGTTGTCCCATAGGGACAACTTAGAAACCCTTGGGAAGCTGGGCTTTTTCTAGACTCCTCTGTCCTACTGGGGACCAGAAGGATCAGGTAGAGGCTGGCCACCAGCCTCCTGAACACTTAGCTGAACATTTTAAGGCTCCAGAAGTGACTTAGTCTTCTGCTACCCAATTCATGTCTCCGGGAAAGAATCCCCCAAGTTCGCCCTGAACCAAATGCCACAGGTTAACCAAAGTGCAGATTTACTAAGCCTTCATTAGGTGCCAATTAATGCAAGGTACCAGCAAGTAATTAAAAAAGAAATGCTTGATGTTATCTCTTTGTGGAACTAAACAATATAGCTGGAGTGATAAGATTAATACCAATTAATCAGACAACAGATTAAGGCAGTGCATTGCCAAGTGCTAGATTAGGATCCTAGATCCTATAGGAATTCAGGAAAAGGAAGGATGATTATGGAGGGGATGGGGTGGGATGGGGATGGCTGTGGGTGTAGTTGGCGAGAAGATGGAACCAGAATCGGGGTCTTAAAAAAAAGGAAAACTGGAATTAGTCTCAAGAAATCAATGAGTTGTTCGTTATTCTGGTTTTAAAAATCACCAGCTCAGAGCAGAAAATGTGAACCAACCACCTACCTGGAATACAGGAATGCCAGGAGCTTATCCAGTAGATGAAGTTTCCCACTGGCCTCGATCAGGTGGTCTCCAATTTCAAAAGGCTCTGGTTCCACACCTGAAAAATGTGTCCCCAGTCAGGGCAGACTCCTTGAGTAGAGAAGCCAAAGGCAAGGCTATAGCAAGAAGCCAAGCTCCTTCTGATAATGGGCCCATGTCTCATCTCTCTTTGAGGCATTTTATAATTATGTGTTTGCATGATAATCTCAGTGCTGCTTAACATCAGTCACAGAGCCAATACCCCCAATATGACAAAAAATGTCCATTCAAGGAACAAGCCCACTCTTTAGGAAAAGGAGGCACAGGGACATGCTAAAGTCCAGAGAATTGAAAATTTGAGACTCTCACTTGAGAAAACAAATCAAGAAATACAGCTTAGATGTATAAACTAGTAATTCTCAAGCTGGGGGATGGCAGTCAGAATAACCTAGAGGGCTTCTTTCAAAATCTACAAGTTCCCAATCCCCCCCTGCCTTAAAAAAAGATTCTGAAATGCACCTGATTAAGACTCTGCAATTCATAGTACTACCTGGCAAACACTCCCTTAAAAGAACTGCAGCAAACCCTCCACATTGGTCCTACCCATTCTAGTGCTCCCAAGGCCGCAAAAGTCCTGGAAGTGTCCCAAAGGCTACCTGTCAGAATGACTCAAAAAAGCCCTAGTCTGAATGAAAATGAAAACACTACATATTGAGATGTGCGGTGTGCAGCTAAAACAGCATTTAGAGGGAAATTTGCAGACATCTCTAAGGTACAGGGAAAGCAGCAAAGGAGGCTGAGAAGGAGTGGATACAGGCAAATGGAGAAGTAATAGAAAGCATTCCAAAAGCCAAAGGAAGAAAGTGTTTCAAGAAAGAAGTGATCAACTGTGTCAAAGGTTTTAAGAGGTTAATTAAAATGTGAATGGACAACCATTGAAGGTATCACTGGTGAACTTGCAAAGTTCAATGGCGATGATGAAAGGCTGGCCATGGAGTGGGTTTAAGACAATGGGACATCTAAACACAAAGACATGATCCCTAAATCCAGATGAGACAACCCATAAAACAACTGGCCTTGATTCTTCAAAACTGTAATTTCATGAAAGACCAAAAAAGGCAAAAAAAAAAAAAAAAAAAAAAAAAGCAAAGGAGACAGCCAAATATAATTCAGGATCTGTGGCTGGATCTTGAATTTGAAAAGAAAAATCAAAGCCATGGGGAAGACATTAAGGGGACAAATGAAGAAAGTTGAATATGAACAGTATACTAAATTACATCAACACAGAAAAATTAGAAAGAAAATGGGGAGAACACTAGACAGTAAATATGGGCAATTCTTTTCAAGAATTTTGCTATGATGTTGGCCACAGAAATATTCATGAAAAGCAATGTGAGAAAAAAGGGCACTGTCTCACCATCAAACAAATATGGGTGATCCACACACTTCCGAAGCTGGGACAAGACATTCTGAAGTTTAACTTTCTTTGCTGTCTCATTTTCAAATGCAGCTGTAAACAGAGACACAGGGAGAAATGGACTTTTGAACAAAAACAAAAAAACTCAAAAACTCTACGTTTCCATAAATAACCTTATTTATTTCAGTATATATCTCTCAAACCTATAATAACCTCCTGAATTTCACTGAATTGCATTAAGAATTAGCAGCATATTGGGGCACCTGAGTGGCTCAGTCAGTTGAATATCCAACTCTTGATTTCAGCTCATGTCATGATCCCAGGGTCATGGGATCGAGCCTACATCGGGGTCTACACTGACCATGGGGCATGCTTAAGATTTTCTCTCCCTCCCCCTCTGTCCCTCTCCCCAACGCGTGCATGCTCTCTCTAAAAAAAATGCAAAGCCACAGACTCCGTTTCCACTCCCAACTCCTCCCAGTGAATCTTATTCAACAAAAAAGGTGTGCAATATGTTAAATATGTGACAGGGTGGAAAGATGAAAGGTGTGACTGGCCAACCTAGAATGTTTGCTTAACTAACTGCTACACAGTATGGACAATTGGGTGGAGGAAGAAAAGGAAATTTCACCAGTGCAACAACCAGTAAAGTCTGCGTTATAGTAAAGATACCTGCACAGTTTCACTGCAGCTGACTGAACGATATTCAGAATACAAAATCCCATCCCATAGTGCTATACGAAGCATGTGTGATAATAAAATATTCCCCTCCATGAAAGTCACATCCTGCGTTTCTAAGCAGTAAAGTGCCCTCTGATTACCTAGGTCTTTCATCAGAATGGCCTTGTAGTATTTTTTCTGCAATGCTGACAGGCCATGGTATATCACCACCTCTGTCTTCTTGGGAAGCTCTGTAGCTACCTCGGCTTTCACTCGCCTCAGCAGAAATGGCTGCAAGAGCTTGTGTAGTTCATTTGCTGTGTAAGGAAAGAAACCAACAACACAAGAAGTGTAGGACAAAATTTCCATACCAATTCCACATGCTAGACCAGTCTTGTCATTTTTCATAATACAGGTGAGCCTTGAACAACGTGGGTTTGAACTACGCAGGTTGACTTAAATGTAGATTTTTTTTCCCCCAACAAATACAATATGGTACTGTAAATGTATTTTCTCTTCCTTAGGATTTTCTTAACATTTCTTTCCTCTGGCTCACTTGATTGTACGAATACAACATACAATACATGTAATGCACAAAATATGTCTTAACTGTTTACATCATCAGTAAGGCATCCAGTCAACGGCAGGCTATTGGCAGTTAAATTTGGGAAGTCAAAAAGTTATAGCAGATTTTCAACCCTGGGAGGGCAGTCAGCACCCTATCCCTGTACTGAAGGATCAACTGTGTTTCTTTCTTCACCGGGTTCTTTTTCCTATTTCCTTCTGAAACTATTCCTGGCTCTCAACTCAAGAACTAGGAACACGCAAAGAACTTGATTTTTATTAATAATCTCATTTGCATGGAGTTGTACTGTTTCCAGGATACTTCTGCACTTAATTTGATTGACTAGCATAAGGGTTTACAAGTAAGTGTAGGACAAGGACTATTGTCCCATTTTTATAGCTACGTTGAGGAAGGCTCTGCGAAATTAAGCACACTTATCCAAAGTCGCACAGCTGGATATTAATGTTGCATTCAAACTTAGTTCTTTTCACTTCAACGCCCCTGCTCCTTCCCCAGGGGTCATGAACTTCAAAAACTGGCCTGAGCTGGCATTCTGCTCCATGTCGGGTTGCCAGGTTCAGCAAACAAGATACAAGAATGCAGTGAAATATAAACTCCACATAAACAACAGACACTTTTTTAATAGGAGTATGTCCCATGTAATATTTGACGGGCTGTCGTGTGTTTTATCTGGACCCTAAACATGGGGGCAATGAGAGCAGGCTTGCAGGATGGGCAATCTTCAGCTTGCAGGATGGGCAAGATGTGAGAAGCCCTTCCAACTCCTACTCACCCAGGACATGCATACCCACTGGCAGGCCTGCCTAGCATTGGTGTTGAACACTCGTCCCGGGATAATACTACAGGGACAGAGAATTCTACGAGGCAGAGGGGCAAGGGTGCAAGAGGAAGACCGCAACTGGCAGCTGTACAAACGAGGATGCTTCCTGCTTCACTCCCACCATCCATCCATCCCAGACTTCTGATTTTGGTGCACAGCGAACAGAAACACCAGTGCTGTGGAATGCTGAAGAGTAGTTCGGGACTCTGGCACCCCATATACTTTTCTGCCTCGGGAAATAGCATAGAAAGTTAACAGATTACAAAATTATAGAAATGACAGGTGAGGGGGAAAAAAAGTCTGCAAACCAGCAGACACTTTCCATTTCTTCCAAAAATGACCCATGAAGCCCCGCTGTAGAATCACGTAACAAACAAATAAGAATCATGAATAGCAGACAACTGGGAATGACATGAGGGGATCTAGCACCACCTTAGTTTTGGGTGGCTCATTCTTCCTAGAAGGTGTCGTCTGGTTATCAATTCTCTTTCTTTTCTATCTATAACCAGTGTCTATTATGCACCAGGCCAGTTTCTGGGCCCAGACCTCTTGGCATGATTTGTAGGAAGGGAACTTGCCTGACTCGGACTCTTTCTCGATATCCTGGTAACGCTGAACAAAATCTCCCACCTGCTCCTTGGGAAAGACATCAGGCTCCACAAAACTGAGGAGGGAGTAGAGCTCTTGGAGGCTATTCTGGATGGGAGTTCCGGTCAACAGGAGACTGAAGACTACTGAGAACTCAAATACATAAAATAAAAATTAAAAATCCATAACCTCGGAAAGCAAGACTGAGTTACCCATGAAAACCTTTACAGAGAGAGGCATGATTTAATGGGGTGACAATAAAGACATGAAATCAGAGGACTCAGGTTCAAGTTGTATGCCAGCTGTTTGATGGTAGGAATAATACTTCTTCAGTTTCAACTGTAAGAAGGGGATAATAATCCTGGGAAGGAGAAACTGTTACAAGGAGGTGAGTAAAATCACTATGTGAACTCTGAAGTACTACATGAATATTCAATATGATTATTATTGTTCAATCTTTGTGAGAATTTAAGCAGTATGTTACTACCCACATGGTGAGTCTATTGAGACTTCAGAAGCACATGGTATATACTCAAGAGTTTGAAAAAGCTATAGCATCAGGCCCACCACTACAAGCAGGAAACAAAATGATCTAGACTAAAAGAATGTCCTTTTGTAAAATGTTAGTGTATCACATCCAAGACATCAAGACTTCTGGATGTTTCTGAGCCTCATACAGCATAAATGAAAGAAAGTCTTTAAATTTTGAGCAGGTGATGAGAACACCAAGAGTAAGAGAATAATGAAATAAAAGGCTAGGAAAAACAGTAACAGATACTAGGTTAAGCAAAAGACAAGCTCTAAATTGACATTTATAAGAACTTATACCATTTGAGTTAAATAATGAAGCAAAACTGGAAAGCCATATCTTATATATTTCATTTAAAAAAATGAAATACAGTGTGTGTATATGTACATATATACCCTTATGTATATAGACATACTTATTAAATACAAAAATACAGTATATTTTGATTTCTAGAATAACAATATGCATACTTATATGTTTACGTGTTCATATGCACAGCAAAGGATATGGAAGCAGATATGTCAAATGTTAATGCATGCAGGGGAGTAAATTATTAATGGCTTTTATTTATTTTTTAATGTTTTTTAATTTATTTTTGAGATAGAGACCGAACATGAGCAGGGGAGGGGCAGAGAGAGAGGGAGACACAGAATCTGAAGCAGGCTCCAGGCTCTGAGCTATAAGCACACCCAACCAACTGAGCCACCCAGGCGCCCCTAATGGCTTTTATTTTTATTCTTGTGTTTCTGTATTTAGGTTTGGGAAAGGGTCATAAGATGATACAGCTTTGTAGTATGGTAACAAATGAAATGCAATTAAAACTGATTTGAGAATGTCATTACTATTTTTTTTTTTTGCAATCTCTTTTATTTTTTTTCTTTTTAAATTGTCTAATCAATGTCCATCCACTCATGCCTGCTCTGCTTGTAGGACAATGTTTTCATAGTACTTCAAGTATGGGAACTGGTCAGAAATAAATGCTTCCAATAACCAACTCAAATTTTTATAATATGTGTTCATCAAGCAAAGAGCTGGGGTGACCGAAGAAGATGAGGGCTGCCGGTCACTACAGTCAACTTAGACTGTCACATGAGCTCACGTACTTATTCAAAGTAGTGTCCATTTTATCACTGGGTGAAAAAAATCCGGAGCTGATCTCGTTGTATACAGTATTTTATAAACTTTTCTACATAATCTTCCACAGCAGCCTTACACTGTCGAGGTACCGTACTTACTTTGTGAATGTACTTTGTAAACGTAAACGAGGCGTAGCATAAATTGTAGAACCAACTCCCTATGTTTCAATACAAACTGCTTCCAACTTTCACAAACAAGCTGAAAACAGTATTAGCCCACCTCTCAGCCCTATCAATAAATGCATTTCTCTCCAACCAACAAGTTGTCTGCGATTCAAACCTCACCTAAAAAGGAATGCTTAGATGACACACAAAATTTCCTCACATAATCCCTGAGCCTTAGTTTCCTTATGAACAAGGAAAGGCTCTGGGGCCAGCAATAGAACTTAGTTTCCTCACTCCAAACCTGGGGTTCCTTTACTACACCCGCTTCTCCTCTCCCATTATATTTTAGTAAACTGGCATGGTAGTTTATGACGCAGTGTCTTATAGAGTAAGGTGCCAGAATATGACAATCCTTTGGGAAAAAGATACTGTTTAGAGTCCCAAAATGAAGGCAAACACAGAGCAGAGTCAGCCCCACCAGGGGATAGCAATCTCTGAGACTGGACCAATAACAGTGACCATATCTTCATCAAAATATCAAAAACTCCAACGTTTAGCCATTAAATACAGAATTCAGACCTAAGACTTTCCTCTAAGTCACCTCTAATCTTATTATCTGATTGGTTATAGGACAGGGACCAAACTTCAGTGATGGTCACAGGAATTCACACATGCGGTCTCATGAATAAGCCTTTATGAGGTCAGCAAACAGAAAGGCACTTCTTACTCACAAGCTGTTCCACTGGCTCCTCAGAAAAGAGGGCAAGGTTAGGGCTACACTGACATTTCTCATTTCTCACTGTGCCAGAATGATGGCAAAGATCAAGAGAAGGGAAGGAGATCAAGGGTGTCACACTCAAAAGTATGACAAAGACAAGAGAGACTGCAGCTAATAGTCAATGGCATGCAATGGTCTCTTTATGACTCCATGTGAACTGTCAAATTTTTTAAGATGGTAAATGGGGGGAAGGGTACAATATGTCAGATATAACTGCTATTGCAGACAGAAGAGTTATAATAAGATTATTTTTAAAGAACTACCCCTTTGAAGAAGATCAAAAGAGAGCTGAAACATTTCTAAAACTACAATGTATTTTACTGGGATAGCATCTTATTACCTGATAACCAGATTTCAGTACACGTTATTTCCTGTGTAAAAGATGAGAGGAAGGAGCAGTGAGGCCATATAAGTACTACCTCTGTCACTCACGAAATGTTTATTTAGCCCTATAGAAATCGGGACTGAAAAAAAAAATGTTTCAACTTAACTAACTCTACACAAGCCTAAAATAGTATTTTTCAAAAGGAGATTATACAAAAACTAAGACTATCCTGTGAGTTTACCTCTGAAAGTGTCTTATGCAGCAAGGAGCTTTGGTTTTTCAACCTGTGAGCTTCATCCACAACAAGAACACTCCAAGGGAAGCTGTGAGAGAAAAATCCAAGCTTTCAGTTTTGTGTAAAAACTCCAACATATATCTTATAGCCAAAAAGTCTTACCATAAAAATAACTATTGTTGGCAAGACTAATATTAAGCCCATTCTATTAGAAACACACTTGGGGCGCCTGGGTGGCGCAGTCGGTTAAGCGTCCGACTTCAGCCAGGTCACGATCTCGCGGTCCGTGAGTTCGAGCCCCGCGTCGGGCTCTGGGCTGATGGCTCGGAGCCTGGAGCCTGTTTCCGATTCTGTGTCTCCCTCTCTCTCTGCCCCTCCCCCGTTCATGCTCTGTCTCTCTCTGTCCCAAAAATAAATAAAAAACGTTGAAAAAAAAAAATTAAAAAAAAAAAAAAAAGAAACACACTCAAGTTTCTTTCTTATCTGAAAGCCTGCCATGTACATGAGACAACATCTGGATAAGGCAGTAAATTTAAGGGAATTTTTTTCCCAAGACAGGAAAGACCTGTGCATAAAGGCAGAAAAGAAGGAGCTGGAGACAGAAAGCAAAAGGAAACATTTATGACCACCGACTATGTGCCAGACACTGTGCTTGGAGCTTTATGTCTATTATTTAATCCAAAAGAATATGGTGAGTAGACATTATTGTGCTCATTTTACCAACAAGGAGACTAAAGCTCAGAAAGATTAGGTAACTAGGTCAAGGTCATAAAGCTAGAATGCAGTGGAGCTGAGATTTAAACCCAGAAGAAAAATTATGAGAAATTGGTGTCACAGTAGCTTAAAAAGCGTAATTTAAAAAAATGGGGAAGCAGTGAATAAGATCAAATGTTACAGACGTCCAGGAAGATACATCTGTTGGATACACTAGTATGGAGGTCTTTGGTGACTACTTCCAAAGCACATTTTGTAGCATAGTAAATTATAACAACAATTTCTCAAGACCTGAGCCAAAATCAAGAGTCAGAGGATTAACTGACTGAGCCACCCAGGCGCCCCAAGATGTTTATTTTTTTTGAGATGCTCTTCAAAAGTCTCCACATGGGGCACCTAAGTGGCCCAGTCGGTTTAGTGTTGGATTCCTGATTTCAGCTCAGGTCATGATCTTGTGGTTCATGAAACTGAACTCAATATTAGGCTCCATGCTGACAGCACACAGAGCCTACTTCTGATTCTCTCTCTCTATCCCTCCCGCACTCGCTCTGTCTCAAAATAAATAAAATTTTTTAAAGAGGGGCGCCTGGGTGGCTCAGTCAGTTAAGCATCGGACTTCGGCTCAAATCATGGTATCATGGATCGTGGGTTTGAGTCCTGCATTGGGCTCTGTGCTCACAGCTCAAAGGCTGGAGCCTGCTTCGGTTTCTGTGTCTCCCTCTTTCTCTTTGCCCCTTCTCCACTCACGCTCTCTCTCTCAAAAATAAACATTAAAAAAAAAAAAAAATTAAAAGAAAAAGTCTCCACAACACCAAGTGGTACATTTGGATGTCTCTTTGCCATTATTAGCAATGTGGCCTCAGCTGAGTTACCTTGCTTTCTTCATTTAGAAGATCTATACTTGCCTACTAGGGTTTTCGTGAAGGTCACCTAGGATACTTTAAGTAATCAAAAACATATATGTAACAGGGTGCCTGGGTGGTTCAGTTGATTAAGTGTCTGACTTCAGCTCAGGTCATGATCTCAGTTCATGAGTTCAAACCCCATGTCGGGCTCTGTGCTGACAGCTTAGAGCCTGGAGCTTGCTTCAGATTCTGTGTCTCCCTTCTCTCTCTGCCCCTCCCCTGCTCACACTCTGTCTCTCTCTCAAAAATGAATGAACTTAAAAAAAAAAAAAAACCATTTATGTCCCAATTTTCTCGCCTTTTGAGACTTCCCACATCCTGCCTTGTACTATGAATATCTGTATAGTGCCTCTCCCTCTACTGGAGTCTATGTCTTCTTAGGGAGCTCTACAGTTTACTTTCCTGGCACTGCTGGTAACTCCCAAACAGTGTCTTTCCAGAGAAGAGATCTTCAACAAATATTACATTAGATACTAATTATAGAAAAAAGAAAAAGAGAGGGAAGCCTATTTTCTTCTTTAAAAAAAAAAAAAAGTTTATTTATTTATTTAGAGAGAGAGCGTGCAGGGGAAGGAGAGAGAGAGGAGGGGAGAGAGAGAGAATCCCAAGCAGACTCTGCACCGTCAGCATAGAGTCCAATGCGAAGCTCAAAATCACGAACTTTGAGATCATGACCTGAGCTGAAATCAAGAGTTGACGCTCAACCGACTAAGCCACTCAGGCACCTCAAGCCTATTTTCTTCTTAAGAAGAGTAAGATAACACGCTTACTTAAAGGAAACTTATGGGTTGGAAGTCATGAAATCTATGACTGGGCCTTCAGTATCTCAAAATAAGATGAAAACAGAAATCCAACTCAGAAGCTAGATGAGAACATTTAAAATATTGAAGCACTTTGAAAACAGAAGTTTCTCCCCACCTAACCACATCAAAACTACACATGCTTTGGAGAATGAAACCCTGTCAACGTACCTTTTCTTATGTACCTAAAGTCTAGCTAGTGTTGAATTTACATTGTAACTGTAGTCTCAACCCTATACCGCAACATATCACCCATGGTATTAGGTGGTATGGAAGAATTAAATCTAAGCTTCCTATGCATCATGAGCTGATGTGAAAGCCTGAAAGCTAACTAATTAAAAGTATATTTAAAACTCCCTTCCTAAAAAGTTAATTTCATAGCACTGACTGCTACTTTAAGATACTTCCAGGAAAAGGCTCAAATAATTCACCTCCTATATTGCAGTAAAATCTCTAAATAGCAGTCCTGAAAGGTATCTGCGCAGTCTGCAAAGTAAAGAATCTAGTATTTATTAACCACCCATCACAGACACCTTATTTAATCCTCACAACAGCCATCCAAAGTAGAGATTATCCTCCTTTTACCAACAAAGAAGCTGAGGTTCACTAAGGTTCAGTAACCCAGGGACACACAGCTAATGAGTAAGGGCTAGACTGCAGGACTACTCTCTGCCACACCAATCTGTAAGTAAGACTCACGGAAGACATACCAGGAAGATGTGCCAGACATGACATGAAAGATAAAGTACTAAAACGTAAAGGAAAGACGTGACTCTCATGATATATTCAACAGTTTCTGAAGTACCGCAACATACTCACAATTTTAGAAATGATGAATCTTTCAAGCAAATCTGAAAAATTAAGGAAAAAGACACATTATAAAGGCTAGTATTAACACAACTGATATTAATAAACTAGTTTCTTGTTAGCTAAATCTTATACTTTAGGAGAGTTAAGTCTTAATCATTCACTAAGTAAAAAAAAGTTGTGAGCATAACTTCTAAGTGGCACTATCTTGAAAAAAACAAAACCTAGGCAGGAGTAAGTGGAAGGTCTTGCCTTCACTTTAAGACTAAAAACTTGAAATGAGACTGGAACTGAGTACCCTCTACTCTCGTCCTGCAGTAACAGGCAACCCCTCAGCCCACAAAACCCTCTCCCCTGCCTGCCTCCTCCTTCCTCCTATTCACTGGCCAACAGGCAGCTCAAATGCCACCCCCTTCACTGGGGCACCTTTGCTCTTGCCGCACCAGGAAAGAAGAGACATTCAGCGAATTTGCAACACAGTAGTCCTTCACTTCCTTTGGTCACAATCCCTCTCTGACAATCTAATGAAAGTAGACTTCTCTCCCAGAAAAATGCATGCTCTCCAAAAAATTAAACCTAATTCCAGTAGATTCTCCAACTTCTACGGTCCCAAGGTTAAGAGTTCTTGATAGAAATAAATTCAAACCTCATAGGTAGTTAGCAGCACATGAAAACGTGACTCTTGTTTCAGGTCTTGCTGTAGGTGGGCTCTCTCCTCCTTGTCACCTGCGTATGTTACACAGGAAAGCCCTGGAGCAAATCTGGATCCAAGAAAAGAGGTAGATGAACACCAATGTACAGCCAAAGGGAAGGGTGTGCATATCTAGAAAATTATATTTCATGGAAGGATTACTGACATGCAGACTTCAAGATGTCCTGCAACTAGAAAGAGTCCTGAACTCTGAAATCTTATCTATGGTAACAGGTAAACCTATAGGTAAGTTTCTGTGTGAACAGATGGAAGGATCAGATGAACATCTACAAAGGCCTTGTGCTAATTCTAAAGAAAAAACTATTTTTTTCCATGTTGGTTACTTCCTATGTCACTGTGAAAAAGATAGTTTCTCCTTTAGTTCAGCAAAATTTACTGAGTACCAGTTCTGTGTTGTTACTGAGTAACAATAACACCCACTTAATCCTCCCCCCATCAGATTCTGTCTCTACCTTTACTGCTCAGGTCAGAGTATTCTGGAAGAAATAAAATCACTGCTTAGGACAATATGTTGCTTTATCACATTTCACTATCACCAGAAAAAAAAAATCATACTCAATGTAAAAAACAAAATTTCAGCTACATCTACTCTGTACCTCTCCATCTCTTCTGTCCAGTTGCTCAAAACAGACAAGGGGCAAAGAATCAGAAATGGTCCTTCGTCATTTAATCTTCCTGCCAAGTAAATGAAGAGAGCAATAGTCTGGAATACACAAAAAGAAGGCAATTTTTATAACATTTATTACTTTTCTGTGAGAAACAACCACAAAGTTCCCACAACCTTGTAGGGAACACAAACTCTTACAGAAGACTTGATGTACAAAACAATAATGTACAATCTTCCACACAATGGGAGAGTCATCCAATCCTAGAGTGAAATCCTTTAAGCATAAATATAATTGCCAAAGAAATTCATGGTACTCAATTACATCAATAGTTAACAAGCAATGAAGCTCAGTATTTATGTAATTAACCCTGCAATGCAAAGGGAAAAAATCAGGAAAGACAAACAGAAATAAATGAAAAAATACAAATAATGCACAAGATCAAGAACACTCCAAAAACCTAAGGCAAGGACTTCCAAGATGTGACTAAAGATGACCTACCACGAGGTGGCCTCCGCTGCTTGCCACACTCTCCTGAGGGAGGATGCCTTCCTTCCTAACTCCCTCCCTCCTTTCCCTAATGTTTGCCTTCCTTCCATGTGCATTTATAGAGCACCTTCTATTTGCTAGCACTGTTTTAAGTTCTGGAATATAACACTGAACCAAACAGACAAAACTCCTAGTTCTCTTGGAACGTATTTCTACTGAGGAAAACAAACAATAAATAATTCATAAGCTTAAGTAGGCTTAAAAAACAAAAATCTTTGTAAAGCCAAATAGGCACATTTTAGGATAAGGCTGTACACACAGCCTTTAAAAGTTTCTTTAAAAGGTTACTATAGGGGCACCTGGGTGGCTTAGTCAGTTAAGCATCCAACTTTGGCTCAGGTCATGATCTCAAGGTTCATGGGTTTGAGCCCTGGGTTGGTCTCTGTGCTGACAGCTCAAAGCCTGGAGCCTGCTTCAAATTCTGTGTCTCCCTCTCTCTCTGGCCCTCCCCAACTTGCACTCTGTCTCTCTCGTTCTCTCTCAAAAATAAATAAATATTTTTAAAAAAACTTTTATGGGAATGCAAGCTGGTGCAGCCACTCTGGAAAACGGTATGGAGGTTCCTCAAAAAACTAAAAATAGAACTACCCTACAACCCAGCAATTGCACTACTAGGCATTAATCCATGGGATACAGGTGTGCTGTTTCGAAGGGACACAGCAGCACTAACAATAGCCAAAGTATGGAAAGAGCCCAAATGTCCATCGATGGATGAATGGATAAAGAAGATGTGGTATATATATACAATTGAGTATTACTCGGCAATCAAAAAGAATGAAATCTTGCCATTTGCAACTATGTGGAGGGTATTATGTTAAGTGAAATTAGTCAGAGAAAGACAAAAATCATATGACTTCACTCATATGAGGACTTTAAGATACAAAACAGATGAACATAAGGGAAGGGAAGCAAAAATAGTATAAAAACAGGGAGGGGGACAAAACATAAGAGACTCATGAATATGGAGAACAAACTGAGGGTTACTGGAGGGGTTGTGGGAGAGGGGATGGGCTGAATGGGTAAGGGACACTAAGGAATCCACTCCTGAAATCATTGTTGCACTATATGCTAATTTGGATGTAAATTTTAAAAAATAAAAAATAAAATTAAAAAAAAGTTTATTAAAAAAATAATAAATAAATAAATAAATAAATAAATAAATGTCTGCTGTGATATACAGAGAAAATACATTTTTGCTTTTATAAAGCAAAATGTTTAAGGAGCCCATTCCCAAATGCTGAACCATTTCTGTGAAAATCTATCCTAAAGATACAATCCAAAATCCTGAAAAGGTTATATGCCCAAGGATGTTCACAGTAAAGTTAATTTAAGTAGCACAAAAGGAGGGGAACTGCTCATTCCTCGTCTGCAGAATATTTAAGTAAATTATGAATTCTCTTGATGAAGTATTATGTAGCCAGCAGAAAATGACTGTGAAGAATATAATCAAATGGGTAACTATAATGACAATGTTAGATTAATAAAATACAAACTATAGGGGCTGCTGGGTGGCTCAGTCAGTTAAGTGTCAGACTCTTGATCTCAGCTCAGGTCTTGATCTCAGGGTCATGACTTCAGGCCCTGCACTGGGCTCCATGACCAGCGTGGAGCCTACTTAAAACAAACAAGCAAACAAATGATATGCTCACTATAATGTCAGCCATTTCAGATACCTTGTTGCCCACGGTTATGGTTAGAGTGTTGTGGTTAGAGGGTGGCAATTACTTTTTAACTGAGATTACACTAATTTTACAATGGAAATCATTTCCTTTTTTTAACTATCCATTGCTTCGCAGCCCAGACTGTGCCAGAGCAATCACCAAATTAAGTACTTACTAGAAGAAAATCATTCTGTTCAGCTTTCACGGAGGTTACCATTGAGAGAAAACTTATCTTTTGTTACCATAAACCAGATATATCTACAAAATTTGGATTCATTAGTGAATTCTACCAAACATTTAAAGAAGAAACAATACCAATTCTACACAAATTCTTTTAGAAAACTCAAGAGGATAGAATATTTCTCAGTTCATTCTATGAGCCCATCTTTTTTACCACAACGCTAAAACCAAAGACATTATAAGAAAAGGAAACTAGAGACAAATATCCTTCATGAACACAAATGTGAAAATTCTAAACAAAATTTTAGCAAGATGATAGAATGTTTTTAAGGCACTTCAAGTAGAGCTATATGAACACTCTGGAGAAAGGCAAAGGACAAGTGGAATTTGCTGGCTCTGAATGAAGTCAGGGGGTTCGATGCGGGAAGCAAAGGAGACTGCAGGTGGGGAGGCTCTGTACACGACCCAAGTGTCTTTTTTTTTTAATTTTTTTTTAATGTTTATTATTTGAGAGAGAGAGAGAGAGACAGAGAGCAAGCAGGGAAGGGGCAGAGAGAGAGGGAAACACAGAATCAGAAGCAGGCTCCAGGCTGAGATGCCAGCACAGAGCCCAACGTGGGGCTTGAACCCACAGACCATGAGATCATGACCTGAGCCAAAGTCTGCCGCCTAACTGACTATTCCACCCAGACGCCCCACGACCCAACTGTCTCTTCAGAAGACTGGCTCCCAGAGACATCCAGAAAACTTACCTTTGTTCTAGTTCTACAGCTCTCAGTTCAGGAATGCACCAGAACCCAATTTATTTGCCTGAGAAACCTGAGAGTGACAAATGACGTCCTTGAGGGTACATACTCACAGGTCATTTTGTATTCTGAAGAGCGCCAAGATCAATGAGCTACACCTGGCTTAGATAAAGTAGTCTCCCACACACAGTCACACACAATGTGCAGGGCTATGTGCCGAACTGCTCCAACTGGACTGTTTATGTATGGAGGGTCAGGCTTGCAGGGGCCAGTTGAGCTTCTAAAAGGACAATGAGACCTTCACTCATTCTGTGTGTTTACTGGCAAAAACCTTTCTGGTATGGGGAAACTTACACTTCCATAGTTTCTGATCAAGTGGCCTCTGCTGTATATCCTGACTGCACTGACTTTCTTTGGTATTCTATAGATGAGTAAACCTTGTGTGACTAACCGAAGGGATGTCCGTATCTGAACTTTCAATCAATCCAACCCTACCACTGACATCTGTCAACACAGGGCTGTGCTGGTGATCACCCTACCAGAATAATTGATCTCAACACCGTCTGTTTATCAATGCACAAGGAGGCCACATCTCGTACTCCAGGTCTCTAAACTAGGTCCTACCACTAGATGGCCCACGCATTCTGGAAGACACAATACTTCCTCTGAACTTCCCTAGCATGGCACAGAAATGAGAAGTAGCTCTACCACCCGTTAAGGAAAAGAGAGAAATGTTAGAAGTAATCCCGTTAACTAGACAGAAGTATTTACTACAAAGGAGGGCAGAGTCAATTTGATCCCTGGGACAGGTATATTTGATTTACATAGAGAAAAACTTTGCCCATTAATTGCAATCCAATGTCAAGGTTAGATAAGCATAGTGACAGTTCAAAACCATCCTCGTAACTAGAAAAGTCAATACCAAGGACATGATCTCTTAACAAAGGTTCAGGCATTTCACCTCCTAATATAAAAACACTTACTAGTAGCTAGCAGCTAAAAATAATGAGATGTGAGGAGGTATCTTAGTGGAGATGAACACTGGTCACTCACAGTAACATACCTGGCAGGTCTTACCCAGGCCCATCTCATCTCCCAGGATGCAGCCATTCTGACAATGGAAACACTGGGCTAGCCAGTTGACCCCCTCCAGTTGATAAGGACGTAGATGAATCCCTAGAAATAAAAAATACAGCAAGTCTGAAGAGCAGACATTTCAGCACACTCACAAGCTAAGCTATCTCCTAAAGACTTCAACTAAACAACACCATAGCTATATCCTTTGCTCGGAAGTCATAGAAATGTAAACATTTGCTGACTTCCAAATGACTTTTTTTTCCCCCCAAATGGCTTTTTGAGCAGACTCAGTCACTGTTACATTTGAAGACCTAAACAGCCTGTCAGTGTCACAGGATGCACTTGACAGATGAGGAAGTCAACCTGGGAGCTGGCCTGTATGGTGCCTAGCTCTCATGCCAGTGTCCATTCTAGGAAAGAGGCATTACTAACGCAACATAACTACAAACAACAACAATGGAGGGTACATGTGTCTGTCTGCTTAATTGCAACCATTTAAATTTGCTATCTGTGCTAAAGGGAAAACTCAAGACAGGACAGGATTAAATTTTGTTTCAACAGAGGAGGAGCACTTAAGAACCGAAATGATGTTGCATAGAGAATGTTTAACAGTGCACAAGGACAGCAGAAGATATCTGAAATGCACATGGAGCCACATTTCTCTCTCCTTTAAGAAAAAAGAAATCCAATTTCAGACAATAACCATATCTAGGGGAAAGGGAAGACCCCAAACGTACTATTAACAAGAACATAAATTTCTGGTTTGAACTAATAACCTTTAAAAATAGAGTAGATGGTATATAATAATTGTAGAACATTAAAAAAAAATGAACAAGCTATTTTTATTAAGCACTTCCTAAATACCAGGAAGAGCAGTGAACACTTTACATAAACTGTCTCATTTAATATCTACCACAGTGTCATGCACTAGGTATTATCCCCATTTGTAGGCTAGCAAATTCAGGTAACTGAGGTTCCAGTTCAAGATGGCAATGTGGGGGTGGTGGTGAAGGGATGGGCAAAATGGGTGAAGGGGAGTGGGAGATACAGGCTTCCAGCTGTAGACAATATAGGAATACAGTCAATGATATTTTAATAGCATTAAGTGGTAACAGACAGTAGCTACATTTGTGGTGAGCATAGCATAACATATAGATGCTGAATTGCTATGTCGTACACCTGAAACTAACGTAACATTGCATGTCAACTATACTCAAATTAAAAATAAACAAAATTAGAGACAAGATAAAATAAGATAAAATAAAATAAAATAAAATAAAATAAAATAAAATAAAAGTTTTAAAAATACAGCAACGTAGGAAGATCCTGAACTCACTTCCTCCCATGGATACACCAAATCTACAGCCATATATGGAGCCATTTCCTCTGAAAAAAACTTAAAAACTGGCAGTGACCTCTCCACCTTGGGCAAGAGAGGGAAACCACACTGCAGAGGGCAGGAAAAACTGAGACACAATCTCACCATAAACCCCACCCCAAGACTGGACCCACAATCGGGAGAGGGCCAAGGGGTGCCCACAGTGGGCACCCAACTCTCAATACCAGCACCTGAGAGACAAGCACCCAAAATATGTGGCTTTGAAAACCAATGGGGCTGGCATCCGCAAAATCCATAGGGTTGTGGTAAACTGAGGAACAACTCTAAAAGGACCCACACACAGACTCACCTACACAGAAGTAACCCTCTGAAAAGTGCTGACTTTATGTGAAAAAAGACTCCCTTCCAAACTGTAAAGCACTGGTGTGGGGGCTGGGGCCTGCTGGGCACTCTCCAGGGGTGGAAGCCGGTGGCGCCATCTTCTTGCGCTCTCTCTGCCTTGCTATGCCATCTCTTTTTCTCTTTTCATTTCCCTTTTTCCTTTTCTCCTCCCACCACCCCTTTTTTTCTTTCTTCAGTGGGTGCCATCTTCACACTATCCCTCTGTGTGCTCCAGAACACCGGTATCTCCCAGATGGGAGCTTCTACAAACACTTGATGCCCTAGTTTTTGGTTGTTTTTTTTTTTTTTTAATTTTTTTATTTATTTTTGACAGAGAGAGAGAGACAGAGCATGAGCAGGGGAGGGGCAGAGAGAGAGGGAGACACAGAATCCGAAACAGGCTCCAGGCTCCGAGCTGTCAGCCCGGAGCCTGACGCGGGGCTCGAACTCACAAACTGTGAGATCATGACCTGAGCCGAAGTCGGATGCTCAGCCGACTGAGCCACCCAGGCGCCCCTGATGCCCTAGTTTTTAACCTCTGGTGCCCTGGTTTCTATAAATGCTACCCAGGGGATGCTCCTTGATTGCTGCCTCTGGAGGTGAGGAGGGCTTGTGTTGCTGGGTCCCATGGGACAGTAGCAATTGGGAAATTCTGTTCTTGGCAGACTACCACACCCAGGGCACTGAACAAATAGCAGACAAAACACACCCCCAGTCTTTCTGAGAAAGAGGCCTATTTGCTTGTCCATGAGCTTTGGCCTGAATGGCAAACTTCTGGTTTGGTACACGTACAGGGGCCTACGGAGGTACTCTCCGGGAATGGAAGATGGTGGACGCCATCTTTGCACTTTCCCTCAGCCTCATTCCAATTCACCAGTATCTTCCAGAAAGGAGATTATACCCTTCCCTGGTGAGCCCTGAGTTTTGCAGCTGCTGCCAGGGCACACCTCTACACTGCCTAGTTCTGGTGACCAGCAGGGCTTATAGTCATGGCTTTACAGGATGTTAACAAATGAAGAAAGAGTTCTTAAACAGCTACCACCCCCAGGGCACAGCAAGAGCCAAGAGACCCAAGAGCTCAATCTTTCTATAAATGAGGCTTATTAGCTTCTAATTAAACACACATCTAAGAGCTAATTATAAGCTTTTCCTGAGACCTTGGAGGGAGGGCACCATCTTCACACTGTCCCTCTGCCACACTCCAGAGTGCCAGAATCTCTGCAGGGGAGCTTTTCCATGTCCGGTGCCTGCTTGTTACATCTGGTGCCCTGGTTTTTGTGATTGATACCCGTGACTGCCTGGCTCTGGTGGCTAGGGGGGCCTGCGTTCCTGGGTCCCACAGGTCTGTAACAACCAGAGAGATGGTTCTCGGCATGCTGCCACCCCCAGAGAACCAAACAGACTCCAGACTGAAACACCTGTCCGGGAACGTCAGCCTTAAGGCAGGCTTCAGCTTTCTCACGATCTAGAGGCTACGGAGGTGTTCTCAGGGAACGTAGGCCAGAGGGTGTCAGCTTTGCACTCTCACTCTGCCTTCTTGCCACAGCTTGCCAGTGTCTCCCAGAAAGGTGCTTATACACTTGTCTGGAACCCCAATTTTGTCACTGCTGACCAACTTTTTAAGAGGTCACCTTACAATTGCCTGGCTTTAGAGGCAGTGGGGCTTTTGCTTGCAGTCCCATGGGACTGTGTGTGTGTGTGTGTGTGTGTGTGTATATATATATATATATATTTGCATTCTTTAAAAGCTGTAATCGGGGCGCCTGGGTGGCTCAGTCGGTTAAGCGTCCGACTTCGGCTCAGGTCGTGATCTCGCGGTCCGTGAGTTCGAGCCCCTTATCGGGCTGTGTGCTGACGGCTCAGAGCCTGGAGCCTGTTTCAGATTCTGTGTCTCCCTCTCTCTCTGCCCCTCCCCTGTTCATGCTCTGTCTCTCTCTGTCTCAAAAATAAATAAACATTAAAAGCTGTAAGGGTCTGGCTTCCGATCAGCCTGAATCTAAATGTTAAGATCCTCACCTTTGGGAAACTGACTGGTCTTGGCACACCCTCCACTAATGGGAACTATTAAAAATAAAATAGGCTGCTTGGGTAATCACAAAGATCTAAGAGATAACCAAGAGCTTAACAGGGTTGAAAGTCAGTTTTATTACCTACTTTATCACCTACACAAAACCAACCCTTCAAGACTGGGAGAGGTGTTTGTTTCATCATACACATAGAAACCAACACACAGAGGGGTGCCTGGGTGGCTCAGTGGGTTAAGCATCCGATCAGCTCAGGTCATGATCTCATGGTTTGTGAATTCGAGCACCGCATCAGGCTCTGTGCTGACAGCTCTGAGCCTGGGGCCTGCTTTGGATTCTGTGTCTCCCTCTCTAAGCCCCTCTCCCGCTTGTGTGGGTACACTTGCATGCTCTCGCGCTCTCTCTCTCTCTCTCTCTCTCTCTAAAAAGTAAATAAACAACAAAAAAAGAAACCAATACAGAGTGAGAGTCAAAAGCACAATGAGGATGAATATGTTCCAAACAAAAAACAGATAAACCTTGGGGAAAAATTTCAAGGAAATCAAGTTAATTTACCTGACAAAGAGTTCAAAGTAACCATCATAAAGGCACTCATCAAATTCAGGAGAAGAGTGGATGAACTACATGAGAACTTCAACAAAGAAACAGAAAATATGAGTTCCAAACAGAACTCAGAGAGCTGAAGAACACAATAACTGAAAGAAAAAAAAAAAACACAGAAAACAAAACAAACCTGACAACAGAGTTCAACGGCAGACTAGATGAAGCAAAGAAAAGATCTGCGAACCTAAAGACAGAATGGAGGAACTGACCCAAACAGAATAGCACAAAAATTTTTTTAAAAATGAAGATAGCTTAAAGGGACCTCTGGGACAACATGAAGCACACTAACATTCACATGACAGAAGTCCCCGAAGGAGAAGAGAAAAGGAGGGAGAAAACTCATTTGAAGGGATAATGGCTGGAAACTTCCCTAACCTAGGGAAGGAAAAAAACAAACAACAAACATCCAAAACAAACTTCCAATATGGAAGTCCAAATTGTTCCAAATAAGATGAATCCAAAGAGACCCACAACAAATACATTATAATTAAAATGTCAAGAGCTAAAGACAAAAAGAAAATATTAAAGACAGCAAGAGAAAAAAATTTGATATATATGCAGGAACTCTCATAAGACAATCAGCAGATTTATCAGTAGAAACTTTGCAGGCCAGAAGGGAGTAGCACAATATATTCAAAGTGCTGAAAGAAAAAAAATTTCCAAACAAGAGTACTCTACCCAGCAAGGTTATCATTCAGAATTGAAGAAAAACAGAATTTTCCAGGCAACAAAAACCAAAGGAGTTCATCATCTCTAAACCAGCCTTACAAGAAATGTTAAAGGGCCTTCTTTGGGTTGAAAAGAAAGGCACTAATTAGTAACAAGAAAACATATAAAAGTATAAATCTCACTGGTAAAGGTAAATATATGCTAAAGGGAGAGGATTAATCACTTATAACAATAGTAGGAAAGTTAAAAGACAACAATAGTAAAAATAAATATAACTACAATAATTAAGTTACCCAAAAGATAAAAAGTTGTAAAATGTGACATGAAAAGCATAAAACACACTGGTGCAGGAAGAGTAAATATGTAGAGTTTTACAATGAGTTCAAAATTAAGTTGTTATCTGCTTAAAACACAGTTATAAATATATATTGTTATATGTAAGCCTCATGGTAACTACAAAACAAAAACCTGTAATAGATACACAACAGATAATAAAAAAGGAACCCAAGCATACTGCTACAGAAAGTCATCAAACCACAAAGGAAGAACAAGAGAGAGGAGGGAACAAAGGAACTACAAAACCACCAGAAGACAATTAATAAAATTGAGATAAGCACATACCTATCAATAATTAATAAACGTTTTTTAACGTTTATTTTTGAGAGAGAGTGCACATGTGCACACGTAGAGGAGAGGCAGAGAGACAGGGAGACAGAGGAGCCAAAGCAGGCTCCCCATTGTCAGCACAGAGCCTGATGTGGGGCTCAGACCCACAAACCGTGAGATCATGACCTGAGCCAAAGTCGGGACACTTAACCAACTGAGCCACCCTGGCGCCCCAATAATCACTTTAGATGTTAAAAGACTAAATTCTCCAGTCAAAAGACAGAGTGGCTAAATGGATTAAAAAAACAAGACCAATCTATATTCTGCCTACAAGAGACTCACATCAGACCGAAGGATATAAACAAACTGAAAGTAAAGGGATGGAAAAAGATACTCCATGCAAATGGGAATCAAAAGAAATTGAGGGTAGTTATACTTATATCAGACAAAATAGACTTTGAAACAAAATCTGTAATAATAGACAGAGAAGGGTATTACCTAATGATAAAGGGGTCAATCCAACAAGAGGATAGGCCATTTGTAAATATTTATGTACCCATAATAGGAATACCTACATATATAAAGTAAATGTTAACAGGCCTAAAAGGAGAATGTAATAGTAGTTAGAAATACAGTAACAGTAAAAGACAGTAATACAGTATCAGTGAGAGATTCTAATAACCCTATTTACATTAATGGTTAGGTCATCCAGACAAAAAATTAGTAAGCTTTAAATGACACATTATATCAGATGGACTTAACAGATGTATATAGAACATTCCATCCAAAAGCAACAAAATGCACAGTCTTCTCAAATGCACATGGAACATTCTCCATTATAAATCATATGTTAGGCCACAATACAAGTCTCAAATTAAGATTGAAGTCATATCATCTTTTCTTTTTTTTTTAAGTGGATTTTTTTTTTTTAACGTTTATTTTTGAGACAGCAAGAGACAGAGCATGAATGGGGGAGGGTCAGAGAGAGAGGGAGACACAGAATCCGAAACAGGCTCCAGGCTCTGAGCTGTCAGCACAGAGCCCGACGCGGGGCTCAAACTCACGGACTGTGTGAGATCATGACCTGAGCCGAAGTCAGACGCTTAACCGACTGAGCCACCCAGGCACCCCATATCATCTTTTCTGATGACAATGGTATGAAACTAGAAATCAATTACAAGAAGGAAATTGGAAAATTCACAAATGTGATTAAACAACATGCTACTGAATAACGAGTCAATGAAAAAAAATCAAAAGCAAAGTGAAAAAACACCTTTAGACAGATGAAAATGTAAAAATACAACATATAAAAACTTATGAGATTCAGCAAAAGTGGTTCTAAGAGGGAAGTTCATAGAGATAAATGCCTAATTCAAGAAACAAGAAAAATCTCACATAACCTAACGTCTCACCTCAAGGAACAAGAAAAAGAGGAACAAATGAAGCTCTAGTAGAAGGAAGGAAGTAACAAAGATCAGAGCAGAAATAAATGAAATACAGACTAAAAAGACAACAGAAACAGATCGATGAAACTAAGAGCTAGTTCTCTGAAGAGATAAACAATATTGGCAACCCTTAAGCTAGACCCACCAAGGAAAAAAAGGGATTCAAATAAATACAATCAGAAATGAAAAGAGGAGACATTACAACTGATTCCCCAGAAACACAAATGAGCATAAGAGACTACTGTCAACAATTATACACCAATAAACTGGACAAACTAAAAGAAATCAGTATTTTTAGAAATGACCCTCCAAGAATGAATCATGAAAAAACAGAAAATCTGAATAGACGAGTAAGCAATTACTAATGAGGAGATTGAATCAGTAATCAAAAACCTGTCCCTCCCCAAAAAAAGTCCAGGACCAAATGGCTTCACTGGTAAATTTTACTAAACTTTCAAAGAAGAATTAATACCAATTCTTTTCAAAGTCTCCAAAAAAAAGAAAAGGGGGTAACACTCTCAAACTGTTTTTACCAGTTCAATATTACCCTGATACCAAAACCAGACAAGCACACAAGAAAATTATAGGTCAATGTCCCTGAAGAGCATAGCTGCAAAAACCTCAACAAAGTATTAGAAAACTGAATTCAACAATGTATTAAAAGGATCATACACCATGATCAAGTGGGATCTATTCCAGGGATAAAAGGATAAACACCCACAAATTAATCAATTTGATACACCACATTAAGAAAATGAAGGATAGGGGCACCTGGGTGGCTCAGTCAGCTGAGCGTCTGACTTTGGTTCAAGTCATGATCTCACGGCTAGTGAGTTCGAGCCCCGCCTCAGGCTCTGTGCTGACAGCTCAGAGCCTGGAGCCTGCTTCAGATTCTGTCTCCCTCTCTCTCTCTGCCCCTCCCCTGCTCATGATTGCTTGCGCGCGCTCTCTCTCTCTCTCTCTCAAAATAATAAACATTTAAAAAAATGAAGGATAAAAAATAAACATTAAAAAAAATGAAGGATAAAAATCATATGATCATCTCCTAGAGGCAGAAAAACATTTGGCAAAAATCAACACCCAATTATGATAAAAACTCTACACAAAGTGGGTATAGAGGGAATATACTTCAACATAAGAAAGGCCATATATGACAAGCCCACGGCAAACATATTCAATGGTGAAAAGCTAAAAGCTTTTCCTCTAAGATCAGGAACAAGACAAAGACAAAGTGACTCTTGTCACTTTTATTCAACACAGTATTGGAAGCCCTAGCCACAGTAATTAGGCAAGACAAAAAAAGGCATCCAAATCAGAAAGGAAGAAGTAAAACTGTCACTATTTGCAGATAACATGATATTATAGACAAAAAACCCTAAAGATGCCACCAAAAAGCTATTAAAATAAATTAATTCAGTAAAGTTGCAGGATACAAAATCAACATACAGAAATCTGTTACATTTCTATACACTTATAACAAACTATCGGAGAAATTAAAAAAAACAATTCTATTTTATCCGCTCCCAGCCTGTACTTTTGGGATTTTTAATGGAAGCTTCATCATGCAGGCATCATCAATCATTAACTTCATTTTCAGCCGTTTTCCCTTCCCAAGAGAATGGGGGATGGAGCTGGCAATTCCAAGCTTCTAATTATGGCTTGGCCTTTCTTGTGACCAGTCCCCACCCAAGAGCCATCCAGAAACCTATACAGAGTCACTTCATTAGAAAAAAAGATACTCCTATCACCCAAGAGTTTCAGGAGCCCTCTTCTGGGAATCAGGGGGCAGAGACAAAAATGTATTTTCCATTATCTCACAAGACCATTACTCCAACTGTCAGCTCCAGGACCCTACCCACCTCGGCCACAATCTATCCTAAAGTTAGGACGAGGCTCCAAGAGAAATGTTGAAAACCCAAATCCCTCCCAGGCTGTGGCTTCTCTCCTATCCCCTTTCCAAATCTCTCCACAGTCATCATGCACAACAGAACTACAAAGTCTGGGAAATGTAGTCTTTTGCTTTATAGCCTCCAGGACGTGGTAAGGCAGGCTTCGGGATTGAAGAAATGTCCATCAGCTCTATCCATCACAGAGTTGTTTGAATTCTCTTCCCACCTCTCAGGAGGATGAGTACAGGCATACCTGGTTTTATTGTGCTTCACTTTACTGCCCTTCACAGATGCTATAGTTGGTTTGTTTATTTTTTATAAATTAAAGGTCTGTGGCAACCCTGAGTCAAGCAAGTCTATAAGCACCATTGTTCCCACAGGATTTGCTCACTTTGTGTCTCTGTGCCACATTTTGGTAATTTGACAATATTTCAAACTTTCTCGTTGTTATTGGATTGGTTATGGTGAGGTGATCAGTGATTACAACTTACTTGAAAGCTCAGATGATGGTTAGCATTTTTCAGCAATAAAGTATTTTTTAATTAAGGTATGTACATTTGGGGATTTTTTTTTTACATGTCATTACACACTTAATAGACTACAGTGTAGTATAAACATAACATGTATATGCACTAGGAAACAAAAAAATTCACTTGACTGGTTTTATTGCAATATTCACTTTATTGCAGTGGTCTGGAATCAAATGAACCTGCAATATCTCTCAGGTGTGTCTGTAGTGGAAAAGCAGGGGGGAAAAAAGCAAGAATAGGTCTGCATACTCCAAAAACAAGTTGTCCTAACATTCATGATCCAATGTATTTTGGGTTTCCGAAATTCACTGAAATGTCTGGGATACATCTGTCACACTATTCAGGGGAAGAAGATAAACTAAAAATGTCTCACTGGGAAGAATGCTGCTGAACAAAATATTCGTTTCATCAGTTTTCAAAAAGTGGGTAATTCTGTATTTTAAGGAAAAAAAAAGATAGTCAAGTTCCTTCCTAATAAATTTCTGGGGAAATAAAAATTTAAATATAAAGAAATCACAACTGTACTAGAATAAAAATATTAAGCCAACAATGATAAATTCATAGTAGTAAAGCCCCGTCTAAGCAGAACACTAAAGACAAAAATCATTTAGAAAAAGGCCGAAAAATTTGACTACAAAGAATTTTTAAACTTCACCAATGAAACACACACACATATACACACACACACACACTTCAAAATCAAAAGACAAATAACAAGCTAGAAAACATATTTCCAATACATATGGCAAATATTTAATATTAATGCAAGAAAGATCCAACAAAGCAAAAGACAAACAGTTAAAAAATGGGCAAGGAGCATAAACAGACAAGGAACAAAAAGAAGACAAATATCCAAGTATCCATCAATATTAGGAAACAAACATTAAACAACAAAACACCATTTTTAACTTCTCAAATCAGAAAATATCAGTGTTGGTAAGAATGTGGGAAAATGAGCAATAATTTTGCATACTCTTTGGCCTAGAAATGCTGCCTCAGAAGAATGAAAAATATTGGAGCATAATAAATACTTGGTTACAAAGACATTTATTAGTATTTATAACAGCAAAAAAAGTAAGAGCCTAAATACCTACATATTATCTGGCTAAAACTATGGCACATCCATCCATTCATTGGAAGATCTGTACCCACTAAATATGATATTGAAGAAGACAAATGACTAAAAACACTAAATGATAATAAAAAAGTTGTTTCCAAAAAACATGCACATGAAACCCCATTTTTGCTCCTCTCCCTTGCTCCACACCCTGCCTCAGAAAAGGAGAAAAAATACGTACACACACAGATCAAGGGACTGGCAGGAAAATCGGTAACATATCAACAGTAATGAGGCTATGGCAATTAATTTGTTTTCTTTATGCAAAGAATATTACTCTAAATGTTTTATAGAGAATATGTACTACTTCTGTAATCAGAAGAAAAAATCACTAAGGATTTTTAACCAACTCACAAAAAATCATTTCGTAGAATAAAAATTCTAGTAAATAGAAATAGGAGTTTTAAGGGGCGCCTGGATGGCTCAGCGGGTTAGGTGTTCAACTCTTGATCTTGGCTCAAGTGATGATCTCACGGGATCTCACGGGATCTCACGGATGGTGGGATCAAGCCCCTGTGGTGACAGTGGCACAGCCTGCTTGGGATTCTCTGCCCAGCCCTCGTTCATGTCTGTGCTTTCTCTCAAAATAAATCAACTTTAAACACACACACATACACACTTTTAAAAAAAAGAAAATGGGAATTTCAAGTTAAAATATTTAATGATTATTCTTGTGACTATACCTGTTTTCTATCATTTTCTTCCCCTCCACTACCAATTTATCCATTGCCACCACTAAGTTTCCACCTATTTCCTTCCTCATTCACCAACTCATCTAAGCAAAGGTGCAACCACTTATCTTCTCGTTTTTACTAAAATAGTACACATCCACGTAGACATTTCTTCAGTATCAATGTGCATACTTAATCTAGCTTTCTCCCACAAATGTTATCAAAGCATCCTACCTTAAAAAAACATGGAAATAGACATACACAAACATGTAAATTTCAGTCAGAATACCCATGTTAACACCAGTCCATGAATTCCTACTTAGGTTAGATACATACTCCTTATAGACACAGAGATACACATTCTTAGAGACTCAGGAAAGGAGGGGTCTTTTCTCTTTCCTGTCTGTATCCTACCCATTCATCTTCTACCCACCTCTCTTCTAAGCTGCACATTGAACTGCCATGTTCTGTTTCACTCGGAGAACGAACAAAACCTCACACTTCCTTGGCATTTAGTACATAAGAGTTCAATAAATACTATTTTGTACTTTTGGAAGCACTCACAGTCCCCAGTGTAGAAACTCTAGAAGGGGAGGGCCCTTGTATTTGTTCTGCTCATCTCTGTACCTAACACTTCACAGTATGTGGCTCTCAGTAGCACTCAATAAATGATTGAACGACTACACCACTGTTATTATTAATCCAAGTTTCTATAATACAGTTAAAAAGCAGGCACTGTGTTCCCCATTTTATAATTTTTAAAAATGAGGACTGGAGAGGTTAGGTGTTGAGTCAAGCGTAGCCAGGCTGGAAAATTAGGGACGGGGTCTTTCCATCCACAGGAGATGGCGTCACCCTCGCTGTCTGTAGACAAGTTTCGAGCTTCAAAGATTCTAGGGAAGGATTAGTAGCAATAAAATACAATTATTGAGGTAAAGACCGATAAACTTTGTTTAGCTGGATATTTTAAAACAGAGCATTGGGGGAGAATTGGCCAACGGAGAATTATCAAAGAACTGCACGGTCACTGTAAACGAAAAAGAAAGCTGTAGCAAGGAAACCAATTCTGGTAGTTTTACAGGAACAACTAATGAAATTCATCAGGACAGGCCTCCAAACCCACCAGAACAGAAACTTTAAACCCACATGCTTGGTGCGCCAGGACGGCCTCGGCTTCTTCAGAAAGAAAGGTCTTACCTTCGGGACAGGGGTCTCACCGAGTTCCTCCTCCCCGGGGCCAGTGCGCCGGGGCGGCGGGCAGGCCTCACTTCCCCGCACGGAATCCCATACATCGCGAGCCCGCCCGCCCACCCTCGGCTGCGCAGGCGGGGGCAATGGCCGCCTGGCTCTAGGCCGGGTTCCTCTGTGCCCAGCCCACTTCAGGCGGGAAGGGAAGCAGGTCAAGAACCCACAGGACTGCCCACCCGCGGAGTCCAACTCGGGCGCGGAGTCCCCGGCCCGGCAGAGGCGAGTCCCAACAAGCTGGCAAGCCCCGGAGGAAGTCGGCCCGGCGCCACTGACCTGTCAGGCCCCACTGCCTGAGGTCCTGCTCCTGCACCCGAGCCCGCGCCGCCTCAGCTCGGCTCCGGGTCTGAAGGGCCAGTAGGAACCCGGGCATGTGGCCACTGCACGTCCCCGCTGCTGCACGCTCCATCCAGCCCGAGAGGGTCCGCCCCGCGCCCGCACGCTCAATCCAGCCCAGAGAGGCTCCGCCCTGCGGCGCGCGCGCATCCTTCCCGACGCTCACCACCCCACCCCGGCGGGCAGCGGCCGCCAGAGGGCGCGTCCTGCGCTGAGTTGTGGCCAGAGCAGTGCTCGGAGTTAACCTTCAGGCTCAGTTCTGCCTGTTCCGGTTGTGCTCTGCATGCTCTTGACTGGTGGGAAGCTCAGACAGTGCTCACCATTCTTTTATTACCAACATTGACTCTGCGCCAGGTACATGCATAACTGCTGGGCTGTGGGATTACAGAATTCAATACTACATGGTCCTTGCCCTCCAGCGACTCACAGCAAGAATGTAAAGGATAATGTGCTCATTTCAGTTTGCACCAGGGATAAATTAGTTTGAGCCCTGAAATCCTTTTAATCTTCCATGTTGGCTGTCGATCAAAGTTAGGAAACTCTGTAGGAAATTAAAATCATGAAAATTGTCATTACCATTACCATTTCTCAAGTGAATTATGGGAAGCAAATTGAAGCAACGTGTTAGATTAGGGGTCACCATGACAACATCAGCTTTGAGTGGATTTGTGATGTAGTAATTTATAATTAAAAGTGTACCCCCTACAGGCGCCTGGGTGGCTCAGTCAGTTGAGCTTCCGACTTCGGCTCAGGTCATGATCTCACAGTTCATGAGTTCGAACCCCTCCTCGGGCTCTGTGCTGACAGCTCGGAGCCTGAAGCCTCGTTTGGATTCTGTGTCTCCCTCTCTCTCTGACCCTAACCCACTAGCATTCTGTCTCTGTCTCTCTCAAAAATAAATAAACATTAAAAAAATAAAACTAAGTCTTCATCTGTGTTTAAAAAAAAGTGTACCCTCGATACAAAAGTATAATAACCAAATAACTGCAGTTAATGATGCAGTTAGAGGTGATGCCCTCAAGGTTTTACAAGTATTTAGCTTCTCATTTAACCCTTTCAGTAACCCTATAAATAGGCACTAGAATTGTTCCCACTTTAGATGAGGAAATCTTAAATAGGAACCATGTTATTCTCTGGGTAATGTCATTAGGCTATCATTAGTCCCAAATTAGTCCCATTTAGGTTAACCTTGGTGCTTCTATCTTCTGTAAACTCAGATCAAAGTTGCGCTCCCTCCCCCATATCACCCACCCTTAAAATAAAAGGGAGAAATTAGTTCTGAGCCACAAAAAAGATGACTTCGGGTTGATTTATTCATAAAAACCCAAAGCACTGTTATGTGTAGCAAATTTTGTGTGGAGTCATTCTCTAATACTGATTGAGCACCTACCATGTGTCAAGCACTCTTGGCACTGGAGATAGAGGCCACTAATCTCACCTGCAGAACATTTAAGTAAAACATTTTAAACTTATATTTTAAATTAAGTGTATATTTTAAAAGGAAGAGACAGACAATAAGCAAATAAAAATCAGGTAGTTATAAATGTTAAGATGAAAGAGAGTCACATAATGGGGCTACAGTGATTTCCTACTTGATGTTTTCTCAAAACCATACTTAGATTTGTATCCTTTCCTGGCTTCTCTGGAGGGGCTTCTGCCCCTTGTGGTTGCTTATGAGTGATTTTCACATTCTAATCTCTATGTTTGACTTTTTCCCTCTGTTCCAGGTTCTGTGGGGAGACTTACCCACTAAAGCAGCAATATCAACCACCTGCCACTCAAACAAAAGAGATTTATTATTCTTAACTTAAAATACATTTGTTTTAGCATAGTACCAGCAATAGGGTCCTAGCTATCAGCTAAAATTTCTGTTGGTAGATTGAGTCTGACATCTAAAATACAGCTAAGAAAGGTAGCTGAGAAACTCCACGTCAGCTAGTAAGATGACACCTATAAAAGTTTTACTCTAGATGGTCTATGAAAGGGGGTCTATAGAAGGGGGCAGAGTGGAAGTAGGGAGACCAGTTAGGAGACCATTGTGAGACAAGAGATAATAACTGTTGCACCAGCATGGTGGCGATGGAGTGGTGAGTAATGGTCAGATACTAGATATATTGAAAAGGTAGAGTCCATAAGGTACACAGATTGAGCATCTGAGAAAAGTCCAGGAATAAAGGATGATTTCAGGAATTTGGCCTGAGCAAATGGTAGAATGGAGTTTCCACTTATGGAGGGGGTAAGACAGAGTGAGGAGGTTTGAGCAACAAGAAGAATTCATTTTTTAATGTCAACTATACTTCAATTAAAAAAAAAAGAATTCATTTCTGGACACAGTAGTATGGAACTTCTCTGAGATATATCCAAGTAGAGATTTTGAATAATCAGGTAGATTAGTCTGGAGTTCACAGGAGAGGATAGAACTGAATGTGTTAATACAGAAGTCATCATTTTCAGATGGATCTTTTTTTTTTTTTAATGTTTATTTATTTATTTCTGAGAGACAGAGGCCGAGCACGAACAGGGGAGGAGCAGAGAGAGAGGACACAGAATCCGAAACAGGCTCCAGGCTCCAAGCTGTCAGCACAGAGCCCGATGCAGAGCTTTAACTCACAGACCGTGAGATCATGACCTGAGCCAAAGCCGGACGCTCAACCGACTGAGCCACCCAGGCGCCCCTTCAGATGGATCTTAAACCTTGGTATAGTTGGGACCTCTTAGAGGATGATTGGAATTATAAAAGAAACTTAGCCTTGGATAACTAATATTGAGAAGTTGAGAAGAGGAGCAGGAACCAGCAGAGGAGCCTGAAAGCAGCAGCCCATGAGATAATGGGAGAACTAAAAGCATGGTATCCCTGAAGTCAAATAAAGAGGAATTTCAAGAAAAAGGAAGTGATTATCTGTGTCTAATGCAACTGAGAGGTGGGATAAAGATAGGATAGAGAAAGAAACACTGGATTGGGCAAGATGGTGGTCATCAATGACCTTGCCAAGAATGATTTTTTTTTAAGTTTTTGTATTTTTTTTATTTTGAGAGAGAGTACAGAAGGGGCAGAGAAAGGGAGAGAGAGAGAATCCCAGGCGGGCTCCTCACTGTCAGTGCAGAGCCCGACGCGGGGCCCAAACTCATGAACCATCAGATCATGACCTGAGCCAAAGTAGGACACCCAACTGACTGAGCCACCCAGATGCCCCACCAAGAATGATTTCTATATATTATGAAGCCAAAAGCCTGATTGGAGTGGGTTTCGAAAAGAGAAGAGGAGGAAAGAAAATGGAGACAGAATGTCACACATCTCTTTCAAGTAGTTTTGCTGTAAGAGGGTTTTCCCAGAAAAATGGGAGCAGTAACTGAAAGGAGATGTGGGGCCCAGGGGAGGGTTGTTTTGTTTTCAGATGGGTGATATTAGAACATGTCGAACACATTGGGGCGCCTGGGTGGCTCAGTCAGTTAAGCGGCCGACTTCGGCTCAGGTCATGATCTCGCAGTCCATGAGTTCAAGCCCCGCGTCGGGCTCTGTGCGGACAGCTCAGAGCCTGGAGCCTGTTTCAGATTCTGTGTCTCTCTCTCTCTGACCCTCCCCCGTTCATGCTCTGTCTCTCTCTGTCTCAAAAATAAATAAACGTTAAAAAAAAAAAAAAAAAAAAAAAGAACATGTCAAACACTGATGGGAATGATCCAGTAGAGAGAAAAACTGATCTTGCAGGAGTGATGTCCTTGAGGGAGAGGAGGTAGGAACCAGTGCACAGTGGAGGCGCCGACCTGGATGAGCACAGACCGTTCGTGTGCTGGAACACACAAAGGCACAGTACACGGGTCTGGTGGGGAAAAGTATGTGCAAGGTCTCTTGTGATTGTTTCTGTTATTTAAGTGCAATAAGAAACAAGGTCATCAGACAAGCTTAAAGAAGGGGAAGGAGATTTGGGAGGTTTCAAGAGGAAAATGTGTGAAATAGTTGTCTGGGAAGTGGGATAGTGAATTGACTGGAGAAATATGGTAGCGTTGCCAAGCAGCAGCAAGGCTGATGGTCCTGAGACCAGCCAGCATGGTGTGGTCAACCAGTGTGTGTTGAGTGCAGGTGGGGAATAGTTAGAGAACTGGATTTTACCAAGGTTGGATTTTTGCTAAATGAGAATAGAGAATGATTATACTGGCCATATCTGCAGTGTCTGTAACAGGGGTGAACAAGGCGGAAAAAAGTCTCTGTACACATGGAGCCTAAATTCTAATGATGGAGAAAGACAAAAAGGGGGGAGGGTATAAGTAAGTTATCAGGTAGTATTGGTGCTAACAAGATAGCAAAACAGGGTAATGAGATTAAGAATAGGGCTGAGAAGCAGCTGTGAATAGGGTGGATTAAAGAGCAGCTCACCAAGCGGATGGCATTTGAGCTAAGATCTGAATGACGAGAAGCCAGCTGTCTGAGTCAGGAAGAAGAGTGTTCAAGACAGAAACCACAGGGAAAAGGCACGGAGGCAGGATTAGCAAAGAATCTAAAGATTCTTTAGATTGATGAGGGTACACTTGAGGGGACTCGGTCCTTGATTGGATATAGCACTGAGGAAGAAAGAAATGTTGACATTGACTCTGGGGGCTTCTGCCTTGGAAAACTGGGTGGATGTTGATGCCAGCACTGAGACAGAGAACACAGGAAATAACAGCTAATTTGAGGAAGGGATGATAAGGATTTCACTTTTAGGATATGTTGAATTTGGGGGTGCTTGGGTGGCTCAGTCTGTTAAGTGTCTGACTCTTGATTTCAGCTCAGGTTGTGATTTCACAATTGTGAGATGGAGCCCCGTGTCGGGCTCCATGTTGGACATGGATCCTGCTTAAGATTCTCTTTCCTTCTCTCTCTGCCCCTCCCTTGCTCACCCACATGCACTCTCCTGTCTCTCTCCCTAAAAAGAAAGGATATGTTGAATTTGTACCTAGAACAGTGTCTGGCACATGTATGCACTCAGTAAGTATTGCTGAATGTTTAAATGGGTTGCCTATAGAACAGTTCTAAAGTTCAGGACCCATGATTGTTATAAACACGAGGCACAGAGAAGACATTTCCCAGATGGGCAAACTAAGGTACAGAAAGTTTAGGCAACTTGGTCCAATATCTTTTAGTAAGACAATGCTAACTGCCATAATAAAATCTAACTCAACTCCTTTATTGCTCAGGTTACATAATCATGGTTTCATATTAATTCTTTGTTTTATTATTCCACAGAGATGATAAATCCTCTTGAAATAGCAACTCAGGGAGATTAATGGTAACCAGATCATGCCTGTGATAGACCTTAGTATCTGCTCCCTCTACAAAAACAAGCAGGATCAAGCACAGGTTAGCAAACAAGTTGTTTGTTGTCCCTATGTCCCTGTTGGGTAACAGCAGGATACCCACTGGCAGCATCCAGTGAATCAGTCATGGAGCCTGAATAAAAGCTGTCACGTGGAGGAAAATTCATACAGACCTCTTCTTAAGTATACGGACCTAGATCTTTGGGTTCACGTTAGGCTTAGGTGATGGCCCTCAAGTGGAAAAATCATTCTACTGGGATGAAAGAGAAGAGTTTTCTTTTTCCCAAGAAAGGAGATTCCTGATATTATTATACATCTTTTGCATCAAATAACATATAATAAATTTAAAACCCAGAAAATCAGAGGAAAGGTACTAGAGAGAGTATACATTTAAGTATATCAACTAGGTAAATCTGGTTTACAGGACTCTTGCCCAGCCACTTTAGAAAATTGACTGCTCTTTAATCTCAAAGGTTACAAAGGAAACAAACCTGGTTAGCATATTAAGAATACAGTATTAGCAAAGCACTGGAATATTATCAGGTAAATCTCTGAGGACAAAGTACAGAGGTTGTAAACTGGCCCCAGGTCAAAATTTGTCCATGGGTATTTTGGTTTACAGTGCTGTGGGGTTCTTTTTCCCCTTTTTATTTGAATGCCTTTTGACTGCCAAGCCTCGCCATCAAATTAATTACATGCAGGGCACTTGTGTGACTCAGTAGATTGAGTGTCTCTCCTGAACCCAGGGTCATGGGATCTCTCTCTCCCTCTGCCCCCTCCCCCACTCATATATGCTCTCTTTCTTTCTCTCTCTCTAAAATAAAAAAATAAATAAAAATGTAACATTTTTTTAAATTAATCACATGGAGTTTCACACAGTGTTCCTCATCCATCAGTATAATTCTACAATCCACACAGCTAATCACAGAAAGCTTTTGAGTTTCCCAACTCTGGAATTTAACTGGTGACATATTTCCACAAAAGGAAAAGAAGTCTCCATAATAACTGTGAAGCCAAAATGTTACTCATGACTCGGCCTACAATTAAAATATCTTTCAATGGTGTAATCTTGCTACCAGAGGCTACAATCCTAAGAATTCTCTCCTGCTCTGGTTGACCAGAGCCCAAAGCTATCCTATGCCCTTGTTACAGCAAATACTTGGTGCCCAGGAAGAGACAAGCCACATGCACTCAGGGAACCAGAAAAGACTGTTTATTGTGCGCACTGGTGTCGGCCCAGCGGAATCATCTCCAAAGGCTGAGCCTGGAACCTTGGCATCAGCTTCCTTTTATGGCTGGGACTATAGGGGGTTGAGAGACAAAAGAAAAAGGGGAGGGGCCCTTATCAGTGGTGCTATCCGAGCAGTTGGTGGACAGGAGGCAAACAAGATTACAGAAGCCAAAAGTAGGCAGGGGAGTATCCAGCCTCTGGCATCTGGCTGGACCCTTTTATCTTGTTTTTACTAGCTTTTCTTCTCACCCTGACTACATAAAGCCTGGGTCTCAGGTTTAAAAAATGAGCACACATATCTGTATTCCTGAAGCACTGTTAGAACTTTGATGAAAGGGAGTTCCCCCAATTCTATCCCCTAAAAATGCTCAAAATTGGCATGTAAAAAAACCTTCATAATCACAGTTTTAACAATCAGAGAGTGCTTCTGCAAGGTCTATGATACAGAATAATTTATAATGAGGATAATAACAACTACCCCATGATGTTGTGAAAAGTAAACGAAATAATTTTTACAAGGAACTAAACACAAATTTGAATCTCCAGGGTATTGTGAAGGACCAAAAAACTTAAGTTAGGAATTAGCCTGGTGATCGCTGAAGTATCTACATCTCACCAATGGAGACTCAAAGAAATTGGGAATTGTCCCTCATTGTTGAGGTCCCATCATAACCTCATTTGCTTGAGGAATCCACCAAAAAATGTTCCATTGTGTTTTTCTCATTAGTGTGGCCCACAGATACAGGTTCTGAAAGTAAACAGAACACACACATACACACAGTGTGGCCTCTCTACTCAATGGTGGGGACATGGGCAGCCAGCTTTGGTAGACTCTCCTACTGTTCCCAACTGTTACCTTTCTCCCTATATGTGACTATCGACATCCTATAAAATGATTAGACATCTATGTCCTTATCCATTTGACGTTAGTGCCTTCCAATAGGCTGAGTCTGTTTAATTTGCTTTGACCACTGCAATGCAAGTGGATATGAGGTAATCTAGTACATGAGCCAAAGCTTTAAATGTACTGGCTCAGATTGTTCTAATATATCAACATATAATATTTTATACATAAGAAGTTGTTTCAAATTGTTCACTATTAACGCCAGCTAACATGACCAGTCTTTTTGTTTTGTTTTCCAACCTGATGAAGAAAACAGCTATCTCATTGCCTAAATTTCTGGTTACACATCTGATTGAAGATTATTTCATAAACTAATTGGCCATTTTTAATCTCTTCTTTCTTGAATGGCCTATTTATATCCTTTGTTTATTTTTCTATTATATTGTCTTTTTCCTTTCATTTTTTTTTAAATGTTTATTTATTTTTGAGACAGACAGAAACAGGATGCGAGTGAGTTAGGGGCAGGGAGAGAGGGAGACACAGAAGCAGAAGCACAGAGCCTGACGCTGGGCTCAAACTCACGAGCTGTGAGATCACGACCTGAGCCAAAGTCAGATGCTCAACCAACTGAGCCACCAAGGCGCCCCTGTCTTTTTCTTTTTTTTAAAACATTTATTCTTGAGAGACAGAGACAGGGAGACAGAGGATCTGAAGCAGGCTCTGTGCTGACAGAAAGAGCCTGACACAGGGTTCAAACTCCCAAACTGAGAGATCATGACCTGAGCTGAAGTCAGGCACTTAACCGACTGAGCCACTCAGGCACACGGGCCTTTTTTCTTACAGTTGTGTGGAAGCTCTTCCCACATTTTAAATTTTAATCTTTTGAAGGGGCACCTGGGTGGCTCAGTCGGTTAAGTGTCCAACTTCGGCTCAGGTCATGATCTCACAGTTAGTGCTGACAGCTCGGAGCCTGGAGCCTGCTTCAGATTCCGTGTCTCCTTCTCTCTCTGCCCCTCCCTCGCTCATGCTCTATCTCTCAAAAATAAACATTAAAAAAATTTTTTTTGTAATTTTAATCTTTTGTTTAAAACATTGCAATATGTTTTCCTGCTTGTAGCTTTTCTATATCCCTCATTTAGTATTATTTGTGTACAGAAGTTTTGAATTTCCATGTGTAAAACTTTTCCCTTACTGTTCTTAGTTAAAAGGCCTCCCTTTTCTCTCAGATTATATTTCCCTGTATTTTCTCCTAGTATTTCTCCAGTTTGTTTTTACATTTATCTCTGGAATTTATTTTTCAATACGTTAGAAAGTCAGGACCTAACTTTAACTTTTTCCCTAAATAGGTAATAATTGATAATTCATCCTTTTCTCCAAGGATTTCAAATATCATCTTTACTACAAACTAAATTCCTTTATATAATATGAGGCCATCTCTGTCTACAGCAATATCACACCATTTCAGTCATTATAATGTTTTAGTTTGCTTTATTTCTTTCCAATTTTTGTGTTCCTTTTAATTTTTTATACATTTTCTTTTCCAGTATTGAAAATAAATTTGAGAATCAACTTGTCAAGGTCCATAAAAAATGCAACTGGAGTTATTTAAATTGCCTTGACATTACCAATTAATGTTGGAAGGCTGGGAAACTTAATAATCTTTACAATACTAAAGCACTCTATCTGGGAACAAGGTATTTATCCAAGTCATATTTTAGGTCTTTCAGTCAGGTTTTATTGTTTTCCTCATATAAGTCTTGCATATTACTTTCTTATTTAGGAAATGTTTAGTTTTTCGTGCTATTGTTAATGGGCTCCTGTATTCCATTACTTTTTTTAATTGGCATATAGGAAAGACATTGATTTGTGTATGTTAATCTTATATTTTGCTTCTTTATTGAACTCTGTTTTTAGTACAAATAGTTACCCAGTTGATTCTTTTGGACTTTTGAAATTTCCCCTTATAAGGAAATGTTACTAAATGTTACTGTGACCTTAAGTGTGTGGTTTAAAAAGGTAAGATAAATGTGTTTTCAGCGCAAGAATGAGTCCATTATACCTAATAGAATGACAGATAACCATTAAAAAAATGCTTGTATATATAAGACCAGAAAGGATAAATAGCAACCATCCTATTTTATGGCACTAAGAGACATAGAATTGTGGGCTGTGTGGACCTTCAGTTTGACCCAAGATGAGTCCAACCTCTAATATATTTCAACTAATTTATTGTTTTAAAATTTACATATGGCAAATTCATGTGGGTTGGGTTTTGTTTGTTTGTTTGTTTGGGGTTTTTTTTGGTTTACTGTTCTATCAGTCTTACTGCATAGATTGTTATAACCACCACTACAAACAGGATACAGAACAACTCTAACACTCCTTCATCAGTCTCTCACTCCATCTCTAACCCTTAGAAACAATTGATCTGTTCATCATCCCTATAGTTTTATCTTTTCCAGAATGTCACATAAATGGAAATATACTGGCTTTTGAACCTGGCTTCTTTCACTTAGTATAATGCATTTCAGGTTCATCCATGTTGTTTATGTATTAATAGTTCATTCATTCTTACTGCTGAGTAGCATTCCCTTGTGTGGATACATCACACTGTTTATCCATTCAAATGTGAAAGAATATTTTGGGTTATTTTTAGTTTTGAGCAGTTATGAGTAATACAACTATGAACCTTCATGTACAAGTTTTTGTATGGACCTGTTTTCATTTTTCTAGACTAAGTATGTAGAAGCAGGATTTCTGGGTCATGTGGTTGGTGTTTAACTTTATATAATATAAACCTACCAAATTGATTCCCAGAATGACTGCTCCATTTTGCATTCTCACCAGCAATGTATGAGAGATCCAGTTGTTCTAGATCCTTACCTGCACTGGATATTGTCAGTATTTTTCATTTTCGCCATTCTAATAGGCATGTAATCGTTTCCCATTTGGTTTTAATTTTCATTTCCCCAAATGACTAATGAGTTCATTCGTGGTATTTGCTATCCATATGTCTTCTTTGGTGACGTATCTGTCCAAATCTTTTGCCTACTTTTTTTTTTAAATTGGGGTGTTTTTTTTTTCCATTTTAAGAGTTTTTTTATATATTCTAGGTAGAAGTTCTTTGTGAGATATATGATTAGTAAACTTTTTATCTGATCCATAGCTTGTCTTTTAATTCTCTTAATGTTTTTTGAGGAGAAGCTTTAAATTTTGACAAAGTTGGGGGCGCCTGGGTGGCTCTGTCGGTTGAGCGTCCGACTTCGGCTCAGGTCATGATCTCGCGGTCCATGAGTCGAGCCCCGCGGCAGGCTCTGTGCTGACCGCTCAGAGCCTGGAGCCTATTTCGGATTCTGTGTCTCCTTCTCTCTCTGACCCTCCCCCGTTCATGCTCTGTCTCTCTCTGTCTCAAAAATAAATAAACATAAAAAATTTTTTTTTTTAAATTTTTTTGACAAAGTTGGATTTATTAATTTGTTCTTTTATGGATCATGCTTTTGGTTTTATAGCCAAGAAATCTTTGCCCTACTCAAGGTCATGAAGATTTTCTCCTATATTTTCTTCTAAGAGTTTTATGGTTTTATATTTTACACTTAGGTCTTCCGTCCATTTTGAATTAATTTTGCGTATGGTGTCAGATATAGGTCAGTGTTCACTTTTTGTGTCTAGATGTCTACTTTTTCCAGGGCCATTGGTTAAAAAGACTGTCTTTTCTCCATTGAATTGCCCTTGTACTTTCCTTTTTTAAAATGATTAAATTTATTAAGGTCTATATCTGCAGTCTGTTCTGTCCCACTGATATAAGTGTCTTTTCTTTCACCAATAACACATGGTCTTCTCTTCTGTAGCTTGATGGTAGGTCTTAATAACATGTAATGTGTTCCTTCAACTTTGTTCTTGTTTTACAAAGTTGTTTTGGCTACTTTAGTTTATTAGCTTGTCTACATCTGCAAAGAATTCTGCTAGAATTTTAATTGGTATTGCATTAAGTCTTTATATCAGTTTAGGGAAAAGTGACATCTCAACCATGTTGAATCTTCCAGTCCATGAAAAGGATATGTCTCACCATTTATTTAGGTCTTCTCTAATTTCTTTCATTTGGATTTTTAAATTTTCAAAATATAGATCCTGCATATCCTACTATTATTATACCTATTATTTCATTTATGAAGAGCTGTTATAAATGGTACTGTTTTTAACTTTTGGATTCTAATTTTTTACTGCTGGTATATAGAAATGCAAGTTGATTTAAGAAAAGACATTTATTCAGTGTCAGACTATTACATTTAGCAATCAACAGCATGGGTGCAAAAAAAAAAAAAATCTACATTAAAACCCCTTGTTGGAATGCTTTATACTTTCCACAGAACAGAAACTAAAATAACCTATTATACAATTAGTTACAAATACAATCCTTGAGTTTTTTTGCCCATACACATGAGAATTGCCTAAAACATGTCTTCTTTGTAGCAGTTAGGCCCTGCCACCACAACTAAAGCCAACCCTGCTTGGCTGAGTTCACAAATCTTTTGTAACCTGTAGCTTCCCTGTCACTTCTCTGGCTCTCCTCTCCTGCTAAGTTTGGTCTTCTGGCAGTAATTAAAACCTTCTGCCACCACCATTGCTACCACTGCTGCTGGAACCACCATACCAACCTTAGTTTCATGGTTTGGCAAAGTTTTGGGCTCCACCACCTTAGGGGCCAGAGCTTTCAAAAATTTCCTCCTTTCATGGATCCAAAATTTGAAGTGTGATTGTTGTAATTGCCAAAATTATTAAAGCTTCCGCCATTTCCAAGTTGCTGCCATTGTTACCAAATCCATTATAGCCATCCCTACTTCCACCATATCCACCACCACCTTGACTGCCACAAAAGCTACCTCACCCACTGAAGTTTCTTCAATAACCAGAGTTGTCATTCCCACCAAGACCACCCCCATGACCACCAACAAAGTTTCCAGAACCACTTCGACCTTCACTAGCCATCTCTTGCTTAGAGATATCCTTACTTCACAGCTCTGGCCATTCACAGAATGGCTTTTTGAATAATAATCTTGTCTACAGAGTCATGGTCATCAAACGTTACAAAAGCAAAGCCTCTCTTTTGCCACTGCCTCAGTCAGTTATGATTTCAATCACTTCAATTTTCCCACACTGTTCAAAATAATCTCTTAGATGATGTTCTAATGCCACCAACAAAAATCTTTGTCACAGTTAAGTGGGCACCAGGTCTTCAAGAATCCTCTCTTGAGACCACCCTCTTTGGTTCCACAACTCTTCCACCCCACCTCCTCCATAGTGGCATATGTGACAAACCTAAGCCTCTGGAGTGTGAGGTGTTTGGATCTGTCATTACCACACAGTCTGTAAGCATTCTCCATTGCTCAAAATGCTCATTAGTTGTTTCAAAACTCAAACCTCCAAAGAAGAGCTCTTTGAACACAGATGTTCAAGCTCTTCAAGGCGCAGCTGTTCACAATGGCAGTGGGAGGGGAGACTTTTTTCTTTTTTTAAGTTTATTTATTTATTTTGAAAGACAGAGAAAGACAGAAAATTCCAAGCAGTGCCGGAGACCAGCTCCAGCAACCAGGGGTTCCCGAAGGAAGAACGGCGTCGGTGAAAATAAAATAAAACTAAAATAAAAAACTGGAAAATAAAAAACTGAAACTAAAATAAAACAGACACAGACAACAGCAGTGTGTTGAACTGGCCGATTTATTGCAGCAAACGTGGCATTATATATGCTAGTGATTTTCTTGCAACATACGTCATCTATGTTTTTCTAACATTACCCAATTTTAAAGTTGTTCCTTTGTATAATCACCCAACAATGAATAACATGATTGTTTTGTCATAACGTTCCCTCCTGCCCTTTGCTTATTGATTAATTTCTTTTATTGTTTTTATTATGTATCTATGTTTATTTATAATTTACAAAATATTTGCTTTGCTGTTTTCATGAAAGGCCATTTATCTCTCAACACCTCAAGTGGAACAGTTACAGGGACATGACCTCTTAGTTGTTTCCCTGAACCATTCATGGTTTTGAAGAACAAAAGTGTTCGCTTGGGTCCAAGGTGCCAGGAAGGGGGCCAAGAGGGCCTTAGAAACCCACACCTTATACATTCTCAGAGAGACAATGCACCTAGGAACCAATGAACGATTCTGTACTTTAACCGACTAGGTTCAATCATCATCTGGAATGCCTCCAGATTTGGCCACTGGGGGCCAAGTGGGCCCAGGGGTCAGAGTGACCTGTGTCCATAGATACACTCCTTAGTTACCAGAGTGGAGCTCTCGGATCCATGTGTCTCTCCTTCGTTGGCTGCCTTTGCTGGCTATCAGATGCTTAATTGACTGAGCCAACCAGGTGCCCCTGGACATAAGTTTTCCATTCTTTTGGGTAAATACCAAGGGTCATGATTGCTGCATGTATGGTTAGAGCATATATAGTTTGTGAGAAACCACCAAACTGTCTTCCAAAGTGGCTGTGCTGTTATGCATTCCCACCAGCAATGAATCAGAGTTCCTGTCACGCCACAGCCTTGTCAGCATTCGGTGTTGTCAGTGGTGTAGATTTTGGCCATTCTAATAGATGTGTGGCATTATCTCATTGTCAGTTTAATCTGCATTTACCTGATGACACATGATGTGGAACATCTTTCCATATGCTTCTTTGCCACCTATTCATCTTCTTTAGTGAGTCTTGTTCTTTTTTGGATGTCTTGGCCAAGATTTTAAAATCAGCCTCACACACATGTGCATGTGCACACGCACTCTCCTACATGTTGAGGTTTGATTGGCATTGCATTGAATTTGAAGACTAAGTTGCAGCGACCTGACACCTTTACAATATTGACTCCTACAACTCACCAACATGGTGTCTCATCCATCAATGTAGGTTTTTAACATTTTTTCCAATATTTTTCTCCACATTCTGCCTAGAGAACTTGCACATCTTTGGGGGTTTATCCCCAGGAATGTAATATTTTGATATGAGACAAATGGCATTTTTTAAATTTTCATTTCAAATTCTTTTAAAAGACTGTCTGCCGTGTAAAACAAGAAGGTTGTCAATGTATTGTAGGTTTCATAACATGTTGAAGTGAAATATATGACGATAATAACGAAATTCGGGGGAAATAAAATTATGAGCATACTGTTGTAATACTCTTATGTTGTGGAGCAATTAAAGAATAATTCAAGATAGACAGTAATAAATTAGGGATGCTTATTGTAATCATTAGAATAACCACTAAAAATGTAAAAAAAAATGATTTAAAAAGATAATAAAAGAGGAAAAATGAAGAACTAAAACATACTTTTTTTTTTTTAACTTGTTATTCTTTGAGAAAGAGAGAGAGCAAGCAGGGAAGGGGCAGTAAGAGGGTAGAAGAGAATCTTAAGCAGGCTCCATGCTCAGCACAGAGCTCAGCATGGGAATTCATTTCATTACCACGAGATCATGACCTGAGCCAAAATCAAGAGTCAGATGCTTAACCAGCTGGGCCACCCAGGCATCCCTAAGAACTAAAACACACTTGGTTAAGCGAAAGGAAAGGAGGAACAAACAAAGAAGAGATGTAAAATTTAAAAAATAAATCAGTTTTGGGTGCCTGGTGGCTCAGTCGGTTAAGCGTCTGACTTCGGCTCAGGTCATGATCTCATGGTTCGTGGGTTCGAGGCCCCTGTTGGGCTCTGTGCTGACAGCTCAGAGTCTGAAGCCAGTTTCAGATTCTGTGTCTCTTTCTCTCTCTGCCCCTCCCCCACTCACATTCTGTCTCTCTCCCTCTCTCAAAAATAAACAAACATTTAAAAAATAATAATAATAAATTAAAAATAAAAATAAATCAATTTCCAGTAACTGTATCAGTAATCACAATAAATTTAAAAGGACTAATTAGTCTTTAAAGTTTATTTATCTATTTGAGAGAGAGCACTTGTGTGAGCAGGGGACAGGCAGAGAGAGAGGGAGAGAGAGAATCACCAGCAGGCTCCTCACTGTCTGTGCAGACCCCGACACAGGACTTAATCTCAAGAACCATGTGATCATGACCTGAGTGGAAATCAAGAGTCACTTAACTGACTGAGTCATCCAGGCACCACAGCACTAATTACTCTTTAAAAAAAAAGACTGTCAGGGTGCTGGCTGGATCAGTTGGTAGAGCATGTGGCTCTTGATCTCAGGGCCATGAGTTCAAGCCCCACCTTGGGTGTAGAGCTTACTTATAATATAATAATAAATCTTAAAAAAAGAAAAGAAGATTGTCAGACTATTAAAAAAAAAAAAAAGACCCAACAATATCCTGCCTACAAAAAAACACACTTTAAATATAAGCAATTGATTTAAATATGAGTAACTGGAAATAAAATGAGAAAAAATATTCCATGCAAATAGAAACCACATGAAAATTGATATGGTTATATTAATAAATGTCAAAGTAAGTTTGAAGGAAGAAGTGAAAGAAAAAAGAAGGAAATTTATAACTAGAAGATACATTCCATAGAAAGAAGCCATAATCCTGAGTGTGTATGTACTTAGTAATATGACTTCAAAATTTATGAAGCAAATAATTAACAGAACTATATGGGAAAGACAAATTTAGAATTACACATGGAGATTTAACATACCTCCTTGATAATCAATACAGCAAGCAGACAAAACATCACTAAGGTTATAGGATATTTGAGCAACAATATCAAACAACTTAACCTAAGTCACAGTTGCGGAAGGTTACACAGTCTCTTCAAATGTATGTGAAACACTGAACACGATATAACATATGCTAAGCCATTAAACTAGTAATCAATTTCAAAGGATTAAAATCATACAAATTACATTCTTTAAAGGCAACAAAATTAAGTTGGAAATCATTAATGATAGAGTATCTAGAAAATCCCCAATTATTTGAAAATTAAGTCACTTCTAGGGGCACCTGGGTGGCTCAGTGGGCTGAGTGTCTGACTTTGACTCAAGTCATGATCTCGCGGTTCATGAGTTCAAGCCCTGCTTTGGGCTCACTGCTGTCATCACAGAGCCAGCTTGGGATCCTCTCCCCCTCTCTCTCTGTCCCTCCCCTACTGGCTCTCTCTCTCTCTCTCTCTCTCTCTCTCTCTCAAAACTAAATAAACATTAAAAACTTTTTAATAAAAACAAAGAAGATAATCCATTCATCAAAGATGAAATTACAGTGGAAATTAGAAAATAGTTGAAAGTAATAGTAATGAAAATACAACATATGAAAATTTGTGGGATGCAGATATAGTAGTTCTCAGATGGAGATTTGATTAAGTAAATATCTCTACAAGCTTAAGAAAGAGTGAATGCAGAATGAAAGAAATAATAAACATAAAATCAGAAATTAATGAAATAGAAAATAGATATAAAACAGAGATTATTAATGGAGCCAAAAGATGGTTCTTTAAAAAGATTAATAAAATTGACAAAATTGATCAAGGAAAAGGAAGAGTGAAAAAAACAGAAATACCTAATATTAGGAAAGGCAGGGACAACATCACTCTAGATGCCACACACTTTAAGAGAATAATATGGGGATGTCATGACTAATTTTATGCCAATAAGTTTGACAGACTAGATGAAATGGGCAACTTCCTAGAAAAACATAACTTACAGAAATTAGCACAAGAAGAGAGAAAATTGGAACAATCCCGTATCTTTCAATGAAATTAAATCCATAATTCAAAACATTCCAACAACAAAATGCTAGATCCAGATGGCTACACTGGTAAATGCTACCAAACGTTTAAGGAAAAAGATCAACAATGCTATACAAAATCTTTCAGACAGGCCAGCATAACCTTGATACCAAAACCTATCAGGGATATTACAAGGAAAAATAATTAGAGCAATATTCCTTTAGAATATAGACAGAAAAAAACTCAAAGTGAAAATTTAACAAATAAAATACAACGTTATATAAGAACTATACACATTATGGTTATGTGAGTTTATTCTAGAAAGACATAGGTGGCTTAACATTAAAAAAATCATTCAATATAATTTTAACAACAGGATCATCTTATCAGACACAGAAAAAGCATTTTATAAAATTCAACCCCCATTCATAATAAAAAGCCTTAGTTAACTAAGCATAGAGAGAAACTTCCTCAATTTGATAAGATTATTTACCTAAAATATACAAATCACATCACACTCAATGATAAAATAATGAATATTTCCCCCTAACAAGACAAGAATGTTTATTATCACCACTTCTATTCGATACTGTATTAGTGGTCCTAACCAGTGCAATAAGGACAGAAAAAAAATTTTTAATAAAAAATTGGAAAGAAAACAGTAGCATTTTATTCATAAATGACATGATTGTGTACATAGACTATACAAGAAATCTACAAAGTACTGGAAGTAATAGGTGAATTTAGCAAAGCCATGTGAAATAAAGTCAATATGCAAATATCAATTGTATTTCTTCATACTTGCAAGAAACAATTGGAAGATGAAAATGTAAAAACAATACCATTTACAATAGGATTTTAAAAATAAAATACACAGGACTAAATAAAGCATGCAAGATTCCACACTGAAAATTATGAAACAACATGGGGAAAAATCAAAGAAGACCTAATAATAGGAAAAAGAGTCTATTTTACAGATTAGAAGACTTATTTGTTAGGATGTCAGTTCTCCCCAGGTTGGTCTACACAATCAATGTAATCCTAATCAAAAGCCAGGAGACTTTTTTTGGTAGAAATTGATAGGTTAAATTTAAAATTTATGTGGAATTGAAAAAAACCTAGAAGAGTCAAAATCATATTTAAAATCAGCACAGGGGCGCCTGGGTGGCTCAGTCAGTCAAACATCCAACTCTTGATTTCAGCTCAGGTCATGATCTCACAGTTCATGAGTTCCAGCCCCACATTGGGCTCTGTGCAGACAGCACAGAGGCTGCTTGGGATTCTCTCTCTCTCCCTCTCTCTCTGCCCCTCCTCTTCTCATGCACTCTCTCTCTCTCAAAAATAAATAAACATTAAAAAATAAAATAAAATATGGGGCACCTGGGTGGCTCAGTTGGTTAAGTGTTTGACTTCAGCTCAGGTCATAATCTCATGGCTTGTGAGTTTGAGCCCCACATCGGGCTCTGTGTTGGCAGCTCAGAGCCTGGATCCTGTTTTGGATTCTCTCTCTCTCTCTCTCTCTCTCTCTCTGCCCCTCCCTTGCTCATGTTCTGTCTATGTCTCTCAAAAATAAATAGACATTTAAAAAAAAAATATATATATATATAATTAAATTAAATAAGTACAAAGATGGAAGATATATATAACTACTCTTCAAATTTTAGATTAAAGGTAAGTAATTAATACAATATGGTATAGGTTTAGGATAAACAAATAGATCAATGGAATAGAACAGAGTCCAGATATAGGTTCATACATATATGACCAATGACAAAGACACCAATACAATTTAAGGGGAAAGAAAATTCATAGAATAATACTGTTGGAAGAATGCAATATCCAGATGGAAAAAAAATTCACTTTGACCCTTACACTTATACCATTCATATTAATTTAAAATGCATCATAGGGGCATCTGGGTGGCTCAGATGGTTAGCATCCAACTCTTGATTTAGGCTCAGGTCATGATCTCAAGGTCATGAGATAGAGGCCCATGTCAGGCTCCATGCTGGGCGTGGAGCCTGCTTAAGATTCTCTCCCTCTCCCTCTGCCTCTACCGCTCTCAAAAAAGAAATAAAACAGATCATAGATCTAAATTTGAAATCTAAAATTATGAATCTTCTAGCTGGAAACACAAGACACTATATGAGCTTCGGATGTCAAAAATTTCTTAAATAGGAGTAAAAAGTACTAACTGTAAAAGAAAAACTGTTAAATAAATTTCATCAAAATTTAAAACTTCTGCTCATCAAAAGACACAAAGTGAAAAGTTATGTCACAGACTGGGAGAAAATATTTGAAATGTATAGTTATGTGAAGGGTTTGTAAGCAGACTGCAGTCTTTCAAATCAATAATAAGGCAACCCAGCTTTTAAATAATGACCAAAAGATTTTCACAAACACTTGGCAAAAAATATATATACTGGGGTCCCTGGGTGGCTCAGTCTGTTAAGCGTCCATCTTCGGCTCAGGTCATGATCTCAGAGTTCATGAATTCAAGCCCCGCATCGGGCTCTGTGCTGACATCTTGGAGCCTGGAGCCTGCTTGGGATTCTGTGTCTCCCTCTCTCTCTGCCCCTCCCCCACTCTCACTCTGTGTCTCTCTCTAAAAAATAAATAAATATTACAAATAAAAATACACACACACACACATACACACAAATGGCCAAAAAATTAAATGGAAAGAATTTCAACATCTTTAGTCATTAGGGAAATTAAAACACCATGAGATAGTATCACACACCCACATCAATGGTAATACTGCCAAGGGCTGAGAGGCTATGTAGCTACTGGAACTTTCATATACTGCTGGTAGGTGTGTATAATAGTACAACTTCTTTTGAAAATTTTTTTGCATTTTCAGCTAAAATTAAACATATACTGGGGCGCCTGAGTGGCTCTGTCGGTTAAGCGTCTGACTCTTGATTTCTGCTCAGGTCATAATCTCAAGGTTGTGAGATAGAGCCCAGCATCTGGCTGTGGGCTCAGCATGGAGCCTGCTTGAGTTTCTCTCTCTCTCCTTCTCCCCCTGCCCCTCCCCTGCTTGCACGCTCTCTCAAAAAAAAAAAAAAAATTTAAACATATGCCTACGTGATGACCTAGCAATTCCACTCGGGCACACGAGAAAAATGAGAACACATGTTCACACACACACAAACACACACGTGTACTCATGCACACACACAGAGACTTACAGAAAAATAAAAAGCCTTCTTCATAATACCAAAAAGTGAATTAATCCAAATGCTCATTAATAAGAGAATGAATAAACAAATTGTATATTCATAGAAAAAAAAAGAGCGAACTACAGTTACATACAAACCACTTGGATAAATCTTAAAAACATTAAGTTGTATAACAATACTGAGCACAAAGAGTACATACTGTATAATTCTATTTAAATAAAGTTCAAGAACAAATAAGACTCCTGGATGTTAACTGAACTTACTGTGATCATTTCACAATATATAAACATCAAGTCACTCTGCTGCATACCTGAAACTAATACATGTCAATTCTACCTCAATTTTTAAAAAGACTATGGTAATAGAAATAAGAATATCTCTTACATCTGGAGGTGGGTATTGGCTGGAAACATGCACAAGAAAATGCTCTATATGACACCTCTGTTCCACATCCGTTATCACATTCTATCTCTGAACCATACCCAGGATCCTCTACTTCTCCTGATCTCCACTGGTCCCACCCTAGTCCAAGTCTCAACTGTCTCTGATGTACATGCCAGAAAAAGGACCCTTCTGCCTGAGGAGTAAATGAGAGGACTCGTTAGGTAAGAATGGTGTTCTCTATGTGAATGAGTTGGAGCCATTACCACAAAACTTTCATTCCCTATTGATTCAGGATTTTAACTTAACCTGATTGTCTTTTGTGCTACTTTAAGATTTTTATGACTCTTCTGGAGCCTTAAGCATAGAATGTAACATTGTTTCTATGGGAAAATGCATTTTGATTTTCAACAATTGTTTAGAAAACTTTTTAGAACCCAATCATTCCCTCATTGGGGAGTTGTCCCTTGTTTGTTTTGTTTTGTTTTGTTTTGTTTTAATAGTTTTTTTTTTTTTATTCGAGAGAGAGAGTGAGCAGGGGAGAGGGACAGAGGGAGAGAGAGAGAATCCTAAGCAGACTCCAAACTCAGTGTGGAGCCTGATGCGGGGCTCCATCCCACAACCCTGGAATCAGGACCTGAGCCGAAATCAAAAGTCCGATGCCTGGGTAGCTCAGTTGGTTAAGCACTCAGCTCTTGATTTTGGGTCAGGTCATGATATCACAGTTCCTGGGATCAAGCTACGCATAGGGTTCCATGCTGACAGTGCAGATCCTACTTGGATTTTCCTTCCCTCCCTCTCTTTCTCTCTCTCTCTCTCTCTCTCTCTCTCTGCACCCCTCCCCCACTTTGTCTCTAAAAAAGAAAAAAGAGTTGGACACTCAACCAACTGAGCCACCCAAGTGCCCCATTAATAGTATTTTAAAATATCTTTAAATCTTTTAAATGGATTTATAGTCTGTGTTTCTAACCATCTTTGAAAATCACGAAGGGCAGGGTCTTCCATTGCTCGTTCTATAACAGTATGGCGTGCAGCCAGGAGCCATGGGAAGCACAGCATGGCTGCTTGCCCCACGTTTCATCTCAAGTAAGCTGATTCACAGAATGTGTCCTTCAGATTACGCTTGAACGAATCTCTGTATCCGCATCTTGTGCAAGGGTTTACCACATCTGAATTTATTTCTTAGAGCAGCTCTAACTGCCATAAGTTTAGTGGCTTGAAACAATACAAATTTATTCTCTTACATTTCTGGAGACCAGAAACCCAAAATGGTATCTTTGCGCCCCAAATCACAGTGTCTGTACAGCTGTGCTCCCTCCAGAGGTTCTAGGGGAGAATCCGTGTCCTTACTTTTTCCAGCTTCTAGAGTTGCATTCTGTGGTTCCTGGGCCCTTCCTCCGTCTTCAAAGTCAGCAGCATACCATCCGCCTTCAACCATCCACGTGGCCTTCTGTCTCAAAAATCAAACCTTCCTCACTTTCCCTTTTATGGGGACACCTCTGATTACATTAGCCTCCCTGGATAATCCAGGATAATCTCATGATCTGAAAGATCCTTACCTTAACCGCATCTGCAAAGTCTCTTTTGTCATATAAGGTAACATCCACAGGTTCTTTGGATTAGAACATGGACCTCTTTGGGACCATGTTTTCAGTCTACCACAATGCCTGTGCTTTATCTCCTCAGGTCCTTTCGGTATGATTTTTCCCTCCCTCTTCTGTGCCTAACAAAAAACCTAGCCCACAGCAGGCGTAGAATAGCTGCTGCTATGCTGTAAGTGACTCCTGTACTAGCCAGGGTTAATTGATGCAAGCGTTACTACCATAACAAATCTCCAAGTGTTAATTCAACAAATGTATATTTCTCACTCATGTCACAGTCCGGTGCTGATCAGGCAGCTTTCCTTGGAAGTTCTTCAAACAAGATCTAAGCTAAGCTCCTTCTTTTACGGCTGCCATCTTAAAAGAAGTGGCCTCCAAAGCGCAATATTTATTGAATGAATGTAAAATGCAGACTTAACAGAAAGAATTAGGACATGGGAGAACCTCTGACTAGAGGTAAGGCTATGTTGTTCAAAAGCCCCTCCTGGGTTAGACCTTTGCAGAAACTCCTCTGGACAATTCCACATGTATGCACACACACATGCATACATGCATGTACACACACTCCTTCAAAAGCCTCATATATATTACCTTGGAATTAGTCACTGTCATCTATCCTGTTATTTGTGTTACTGTTCTTTCCCAATAGCATGAGTAACTGGGTAGAACCTACCCGTATTTTAGTTTGTACGTATTGTTACAGCCCAGTGAAGAAATCCTCTCATTTGCAGACTGGCAGTTAGATGAAACAGAATTTGAGTCAAGGTTTAAAACATTTTACAAGTAATTTAAAAATAATACAAAACGTATTTTCCAAATTTAAAAGTAATTGGGTGGCTCAGTTGGCTAAGCATCCAACTCTCGGTTTTGGCTTAGGTCATGATCTCACAGTTTCCTGAGTTTGAGGCCTGTGTGGGGCTCTGTGCTGACAGAGCAGAGTCTGCTTAGGATTCTCCCTCTTCTCCCTCTTTCTGCCCCTCCTCCGCTCATGCTGTCTCTGTCTCTAAATAAATAAATAAACTAAAAAAATTGTTTTTAAATGTTTATTTATTTTTGAGAGAGAAAGAGCACAAGCAGGGGAGGAGCGGAGAAAGAGGGAGACACAGAATCTGAAGCAGGCTCCACGTTCTCAGCTGTCAGCACAGAGCCCAAGGCAGGGCTTGAACTCACAAACTATGAGATCATGACCTGAGCTGAAGTCGGACGCTTAACCACTTAACAAACTGAGCCATCCAGGTGCTCCTAAAAAAAAATTGTTTTTTGAGTAATTGACCTAATTATTTGTAATTGACTGCAAAACACTAAGTAGTAAAGAACTAAAGTAAAATTACATTTTAAAATATTAAGTTTTAAAAGTAATTCTTGCATTGTTCTGAAATTGTAAAAGTAAATCAATAAGGGAGAGATTAATATGCAGTTTGTAAAAGTATTCACTCTTTTCCTGAACCTAGGCATCTCTAGTACATTCAAAATTATCCAATTTATGAATAACTCATTTGTAAATTAAACTGTGTGGTTTGCATCCTTGCCTTTCCACTTACTGGGAAGATGAGGGTGATGATATGCTTGCCTCATGGGGTTGCTGAGAAATTACATGGGTTCATTCCCATCAGGCTTTTTGAAACACACAAGGTGAGTCCTTGAGAAATGATAATTATTGGTCCATGGAGGATGCTTTGGGGGAGGCCAGCAAGTCAAAACCCAGGGCTGACATTATTGACATCAAACCATCTTAAGCCAAGTTGACTGAGGGAGTAAGTAGAAGGTAAACAGATGGATGGCATCAGCCACTGCTTATCTCCAACAACCCCTCACATCTATCAGAGCAGACTCCTGGGTTGGACAGGCGCTGATTCTGACTTGGTGTGTGAAATCCTACATCCCTTACACTGGCCTCCTCTGCATGATTTTATATTTGAAAAAAATTGTTTTTAATTTGTTTTTTTAATGTTTATTTTTGACAGACAGAGAGACAAAGCATGAGCAGGGGAGAGGTAGAGAGGGAGAGAGAGACAGAATCCAAAGCAGCTCCAGGCTCCAAGCTGTCAGCACAGAGCTGGATGCACGTGCAGGAGGGGCTAGAACTCACTGGCCTGATCTGTAAGATCATGACCTGACCCAAAGTCAGATTCTTGACCACCGACTGAGCCACACAGGCGCCCCTCAAGTTCTATTTTCAAAGTGGATATTTATGTTTTTAATCACATATGTAACTGTGTGAGAGAAACCACTTTTAAAAAGTTTTTCTATTTTATTGAAATTCTGTTTATGTTTGGACTTCTCTGCTAAACTATAAGCTTCTCTAAGGAGGAAACAATCCCTTTCTCACTGAACCCCAGCAGCCAGCTCAGTGCACAGGTATTGTAAGTAAATTTCTACCACCAGCGGGGAACTAAAGAGCCACTCTGTGAGGTGAGAGTGGGGTGGGAGGGGGAAGGAGGGTGCTGGGGTCTGTTTTAACAGATCTCCTGAAAGGCGTTCTCCACTCAAGCCTTTAGAGCGTGACTTGCTTTGGGGTTGTCGCTGGTTTCCCTTCACCAGGAGGAGTTTGTCACTTTAAGGCAGATACCAGGAAGTTAAAAGTGGATGTGGAAGGGCGGGGAGGGATAGAGACACAGGGCCACTCTGTCTCCAGGGAGGGTAGTTGCGTGTCTGGGCGGCCACAGCTGAAAAATAAAGGTTGTAGGATTTTTTTCTGCCCAAAGCAGGGTTGGCCCACGTTATATTTTCGCTGCAGGAGGGAGTGGGTGCCGCTGAGTGGCTGGGCTTTGGCTGGAGGGAGGTGGAGAGGAATGGCTCCTCTCCATTGGCTGTTGCTGTTTGCACTCACTTTATATGTCTTTGATAACAGCTGAAGTGCAGAGTAGCCCCTGCATGACAGCTGAAAGATCGGCCAAGTGCTGCAAAAGACAGTGAGATGGGTTACCGCAGTGGGGCTCTCAGCTCTGGGTCTTGCAAACGCAGGGCTCCCATATCCCTTGCGCAGCCATTCCCTACAGCCAAAGGGAAGGCAGAATCTGGCTTCCCCCAAAGCACCTGTTGAGGCAGCATTTATTTGGATGCGGAGACCAAGGTCTCTCTTCCTCGAAATGTGTTAACTGATGTGTGCTTTCTGTCTTTTGTCCGTTTTTTGTTTTTGTTTTTTGTTGTTGTTGTTGTTGTTGTTGTTGTTGTTGTTTTTGGACAGGTTACATTGATCCAGCCTGGTGAAGACATCTGGAGACCATGACCAAGAAAAGAATTGCTGTGATTGGAGGAGGTGCAAGCGGGCTCTCTTCTATCAAGTGCTGCCTGGAAGAAGGCTTGGAACCAGTCTGTTTTGAAAGGACTCATGACATCGGAGGACTCTGGAGGTTCCAGGTAAGTCTCCTGGTTCTTTAATACTTGTAAACCTCTCTGCCACTAAGGGCCCCACAGGAGTGTTAGTCTGCAACCTCAGGAGCTCCCCAGGTGCAATCTGAAACTTGAGCACACAGAAAGACCCAAAAAAGTGGCAGGCCACTCCAGGTTGGTAGGTGGCAGGTTTAAATAAGCAAGGGACCTTAAATATGAGGCTTGTCCTGGGCAGCAGTAATACACGTAGATCTCTGCACCCACCACATGTTAAAAATTCATATAGAGGCGTCAACTGGCTTCCATCAGTACCATGCACATGGTCTCAAAACCACATCACTAGGAAGGCAAGCAGAATACACATCCCAAGAAGTCTCTGAGGGTCCAATTTCTGGGTCAACCTGTGGTCACATCCTCTCGATGACCTCCTCCCAACATGCCACTTCTCCTGACCAGCTTTTACGGGGGGGGGGGGGGAGTGTCACACAACCCCCTCTTCCATAGTGTCCCCTAAGCAGTCAGCAAGGGGTTTCAGTATCACGGAGGTGGTTCATTTGGTGTCTGTCTGCACTGGGGGGCAGATACCATAGGAACAGTGCGGTTACATGCAAAAGAAAACACAGATTAAGATAATGATTCTCAAAACAATTATTTTTTCCACCAAGAGCTGCATGATTCCAACAACTGATTTATTAAGTTCCCTAGCTTGGGGGTGGCTCCTTCAGGGATTCACTTGTGTTCTCATGTGATTTAGTAAAGGTGATACATTAGCAGACTCATCAGGTATGAACACACAGCATACCTGTTCGGATAATGGCACGGGTGCCTCCTTTTGAGACAAAAATAATGCCCGAAGCCATTCTATTTTGGAGGGCAATTCTTCTCACTAGAGATATTTCAGTATTCAGTAAGGACAAGTTTTGTTGGTTATCATTTAATATTTCCTGGATGAATTTAGTAAGGGCATCTATATGTGCTATAACATCCACCGAACCAATGGAGGAAACAAAGACAACAGCCACAGCCAAATAATCCATGTCAGTGAAAGACACGGTGTACCTACCTAGTCTTGAGAAGAGAGAAATTGGCAACTATTGTTACCATGGTGGTGGGGAGGGGGGCGATTCTCCCCTGTGCCAAGGGAAAACCCACAGTGCAGTGGTCCCACCACCCAGGTGGGAGCCATAGCCAAAGATTTGTACCACTGAGCCCCTTTGGGTGGCTGCCCAATAAATACCCAGGTGATGTGACCAGTCAGTGCCAAACCAGTCACTTTCCCTTAATATGACAGGATGATTACACAGTTCCCATGATGTCTGTCTCATATTCCTGTTACAGCTGGGTTGGTTCTGTTTAGAATAACTTTTCTCTTACTAATAAAGGGGTGCCCAGGTGTTCGAATGCCCATAAACTCATCCCAGATCTGGCTCAGTGGTGGTATTTCTAGAACCAATCCATTCAGCAGTTCAATAAATGTGTAGTTTAATTCATAGAAAAAGAAGACCCATGCCCAGTGTTATTGATCGTGTGTGCCATGGGCCAGGTTTCCAGATTAGTACTGGTAACATCAGATGAAATCAAGAGTGCTAGTCCTAGCTCATCCTTCTTAATGTACTGTGTTAGGGCCTTTCAGTCCCTTTCCTGGAAAGGCGATACCCACCGTGGCAAGCCTGAGGAGCTAGAGGGGGACAGCTGCCCACATACCCATCGGTTGGATTGACTTCTTTGTTGGACATAGGAGTGGGCCCACTGTAGAAAGGTATTTCCATCAGGTGCCCATCCTGCAACTGGACACCAAAGGAGCAGCAGAGTCTAAGGTCAAACAGATGTTTAGTAGGAAATTGTATGGGGAGGTGTTTCCCTGCTACAAGAATGCCAAGGCCTCATCTTTAGATGTTAGTGTGGCTACAGTTTTAGGACTTTGACCAAGTCAGGTATACCATACATGTTGGCCAGGGGAGGCGGCACTGTCAGGCGTGAGATGGATTAGGGGTGGGTTATGCCAGAGCAAGACCCCCATCTTCTCCCCCTCTTTTAATGGTACCTGTTCCATTGCAGGTATAGTATGTTTCAACAACAGGTTAAGCTTATAGCAGAACAATGGGATCCCAGAGGAGACTGAGTAGTTCCTCCTCACCCAGGAGTGCAAAATAACCTACCAATCCCAGCAGAACTTCCCACTGCAAATTCCAGTAGATAATGCCTTTCCCAGGTGTGATGGGATTTGGTGTTTTCAGCAGCATAACTTGTTGATTCTTGGTATGAGTTGGGGCAACAGGTCTTACTGGTTGATCATGAAAATGTGTTAATGCCTGGAATGGTACCTTAGTCTACTTGGCCAAGGTGGTTTTACCTGTTAGTAATGTCATCTGCTCCTTTAATATTCCATTTTTCTTTTCTACCAACCCTGCTGCTTGGGAGCAGGAACCTCTTTTTACTGTCAAGACTCTTTTTTTAATGTTTATTTATTTTGAGAGGGAGAGAGAATCCCAAGCAGGCTCCATGCTGTCAGCACAGAGCCCGATGTGGGACTTGATCTCACAAACCATGAGCCAAAATCAAGAGTCAAATGCTTAACTGACTGAGCCACCCAGGCACTCCTCACTGTCATAACTTTGACCAGTCTTGCACATCATGACCCTTGAAATGGGACCCTCCCCCCCACCATCACATCTATTGATGAGGGTATCCATACATGATATTCAGTTTCTATAATCCCCTAATGGTGACAGCCTGGTTTGCATAGTGCCAGGGGAAAGTTTGGACTAGGCCAGACGCCAGTGTCCACACAAACCAGGGCATATGTACAACCTTCACACAGAGGGACGGAGATGATATAATCAATTTGCCAGTCCCATACTGGTTGAGAATGCTGGTGGGTGACTCAAGATTCCTTTGGTATTTACCTTTGGCATTGTTTAGAACACACAAAACATGAGTCACTATAGTTCAAGGGCAATACGGGCTAAGGTATCAGCTTCCTGATTGCCAGGGGATGTCATACTTTATAAGCAGGGATGTAGAAGACAGCCTGTACCACAGCCCCTTGTAGGTAGACCCAAACGTCTTTTTACATATCCTGATCCCCACAAGGGCTTATTTATAATCATCCACCCCTCGGCTTCCCAATGTCCAAGCCATGGGTCTCATCCCTTTAAAACAATCCAATTGTCAGTGCAAAGGGTTAACAAAGGATTAACAGCTAGAACTTACGAGCGATTGATCGCCAGCCAAGCATTCTGAGTTCAGCCCACTGGCTGCTGAACTTTGTTCTTTGTTCCTGTTTTCATCCAGATGGTGTCATTACTGGGTTAAGTAGTGACTGCAGTCCTCACAGAGGGATTTCCTGGACTAGACCCATCTGTGTACCAGACATCAGCCAAAATTTCCCCACTACCTCCCCACAGGCTACAGGGACACAACAGGTATAGGGGCAGGGGCACTTGGAGGATCGATATACCCCACAGGTCCTAACTGTACCTGCATTTCTAGTAGGCTGGTGGACAGGGCGCTCCTCTGCTGCAAACAGGCATGCCACTCAATCACAGTGGGAGTTTGAGCCATAGCAGAGGTGGGTCAATGGAACGTATTCTCAACCCATCCCTTCATAGGTAGGGAAGCTCTTACCACAATGTGCTGTTCCTTAGTGAGAGGCTTAACCTGAAGGGGACCTTGGTATGCTGATAGGAGCTGTTGCTCTATGGTGGTATGTCAGGTTGTTGCCTGCTTCCAGAGCTGAGACAAAATCCTAGGAGTACTCTCCCCTTCTCGTTTCTGCCAGTGTCCAGCTCATATATTCCGGAGTCACAGACCCATCTAATTCAAATGGCAGTCTTGCTTGAGCGATGCTCAGAACTAACCTGCCTTCTAGCATTTTGGCCTTTCAAAGACAGCTTACTGCTCTGATCCCCAGTTGGGGGGGGGGTGTCTTACTGTTCTTTACCAGGTGATATAGTCCTCCAAAGCCCCTAAATCCCTACAAAGACTGGCATCTCATTCACATTCTTAGGGGTTGGATAGGCTTGCACCTATCTGGGACAACAGAAGTCTTATACGACCAGACAACTCCCAAAAACTTTACAGTGATGTCTTGGCCTTGAATTTTGTGGGTTCACTGCCCATCCTCTCTCTCTCCAATAAAGCTTCCAGGGTGTCCTGCAGCAGAAGCAAGTCTTCCCATGTTAACATTGTATTATCAATGTAATGGGCCCATTTTAGTGATATGGAGAAGGAGACCAGGGTGGGTCTCAGGCTCCCATCCCATGACATAGGGTAGGGCTGTGCAGGTAACCTTGGAGAAGCACTTGGAAGGCCCATTGTTGCCTCTCCCATGTAAACGCCAATTGGTCTTGTGACTCAGTGGTCAGGGGTGTACTGAAAAAAGGCATTTGCTAAGTCCAGTGCAGCACAGTGCACTCCTAGGACTCTGGCCAAGGTATCTAAGATGGTGGCAATGTTGGGCACCGCTGTCTGGATGGGGACGCACTACCTTGTTCAATTCTAGGTAGTGTGCAGTCATTCACCATGAGCCATCTGACTCTTCCACTGGCAATGTTGGGCTGTTGAAAGCACTATGGTCACTTACTGCAGTTTTTGATTGCTTCTCCTAGTTCCTTGTGCCCCACAGGCAATTTATATTGTTTCACAGTTACCAGTCTGCAAGGATGACAGGCTTACTGGTTGCCAGTTGACCCTTCTCCTCAGCACTTGTTTGATTTACCCAGAATTCAATGGAGATTTGCCCAAAGATAGGAGAAGGGGTGAGGAGCCTCCAATTGCCTAAGCCTAGCCTTTTAGTCAACCAGTGATCATTACCTCTTGATGACCTCCTCCAACAACAAGATATTTTATCTTTCATCAGGAAATGTATGATGGGTTTAACAATGATTAAACTTGGAAGAATTCAACCTGCTGACCTCTTCTCAGCTGCTACCACCTCAGGTGCTATTCAGGTTCTTCTTTCCCTATGCTGGCAGCAAAATAGGACACAGGTTTCTTTACTGATGTCTATGAAAATGCCCCAGAGATCATTTTCATTTAATGAGTTTTGCTGCTATCTGAAAGAGAGTAACAATGTTGCGGGTGGGCAGTGTGAGGGTGGAGTGTAAAAAAATAACAAATATTAGAAAATGTAAAGTGGTGGGGTGCCTGGGTGGCTCAGTTGGTGAAGGGTCATTCACATGATCCCACGGTTCTTGAGTTCAAGCCCTACATCAGGCTCTGTGCTGACAGCTTGGAGCCTAGAGCCTGCTTCAGATTCTGTGTCTCCCTCTCTCTCTCTGCCCCTCTGCTGCACTTCCTCTCCGTCTTTCTGTTTCATATAAATAAACATTTTTAAAAAAGAAAAGAAAAGAAAATGTAAAGTAGTTAGAAAATTTAGAGTGGTTGCTCCTGGTCTGCATTAATAAGTAAGTGATCTTGAAATACCTGCTTACAACTCCTTCCAGGGATCCCCTTTTCAGTCCTAACTTTATGATCCTTCCACTCCCCTCTCGTCCCCTCTCCTTCTTTCAGTTCTGGTTCAATGTAAAAAACTTTTTTTATGTTTTTATAACTTATTTTTGAGAGAGAGAGACAGAGCATGAGCAGTGGGAGAGGCAGAGAGAGAGAGGGAGACAGAGTCCGAAGCAGGCTCCAGGTTCTGAGCTGTCAGCACAGAGTCCGATGTCACGGAGCCCGATGTTACAGAGCCTGATGCTCGAATCACAGACTGCTAGGTCATGAGCCGAAGTCAGAAGCTTAACCGACTGAGCCATCCAGGCGCCCCAAGGATTTATTTATAAAGCATAAATATATTTGCTGTGTGCTCCAAGTCAGCACAGAGCCCAATACGGGGCTCAAACTCACGGCCTGTCTTAAGAGGGCAGAGGGTGCCTGCAACTGGGATTTCTTGTCCTTGCATATATTCAGTTTTAAAATTGAGTTATTAATATGTACATCCAGTCCTACAACTTGTTACTAAGTTTAGGTATCATCTACTTAAAAGATAGTTAAAATAATTATATGCCAAAGAATACCAACCTCCTTTACTGATCTTCAAAGTGGCATGCATTTGGGTTTGCTTTTCAAATCACTTTTTAGGGGCACCTGGGTGGCTCAGTTGGTTAAGCGTCTGACTTCAGCTCAGGTCATGATCTCATGGTTTGTGAGTTTGAGCCCTGCATTGGGTGGGCTCTGTGCTGACAGCTCAGAGCCTGGAGCCTGCCTCCCTCTGTCTCTGCCCCTTCCCTGCTCACACTCAGTCTCTGTCTGTCTCTCAAAGATAAACAAACATTAAAAAATAAAATAAAATCACTTTCTAAACCAATGAATGGCATTAAGGTGTCCAGATGTGTTTCAGATTTCATAAAAGAAGACAATGTTGACCAACTGCTTAAAAATGGCTTTATAGCATCTTGACTGTCTTGAGGAACAAACTCTATTTGACAATAGTCCTTATTCAGACCTAGAGTGAATACTCCTTGGCAGAACCCCCATGCCTTAGTTTTGGGCACAAGCTGAAAAGGCTGTTAATTAGTGTTTGGTAATTACTAGAAAATCATACTTTTGAAATCCAGCCAGAACTTAGTATAGAGGTTAAAATCACAGCCTGCGTTCAAATCCTGTGTCTGTACCTACTAGCAGAAAAAAATCAAGAGTCAGAAGTTTAAATGTCTGAGGCACCCAGGTGCCCCTATTATTATTATTATTATTATTATTATTATTACTCAGAGACCCTGGAGTGGGGCCCAAGCTTTTGGTGTCTTTGGCAAGCATCACAGCCAGGTTTGGCAATGACTGATCAGGCATGAAATCACTTCAGGACCCCATTCTACCTGATTATCAGGTTTCTGGCTTTTAATTCCAAAGTGGTTTAAACTTGTTCTCTGTTAAAAACTTAACTTGAGGGGCGACTAGATGGCTCAGTCAGTTAAGCGTCCAACTTTGGCTCAGGTCATGATCTCATGGATCATGAGTTCAAGTCCTGCATCGGGCTTTGCTTCCTTAAAAATAAATAAGCTATATTTCATCATAACTCTCTAACCTCTGTTAAGACAGACTACATCTGTGCCCATTATTATATTGTATGTAATATACTTACACATATACACACATGTACACACACACACAGTGGGTTTCCGTAGTGTAGTGGTTATCACGTTCGCCTCACACTATATTTCTAGAGCCAAGTGTAATGCTTGGCACATGTTAAGTGTCAAATACATTTATGCTTTATAAATAAATCCTTGGGGCGCCTGGGTGGCTCAGTCGGTTAAGCTTCTGACTTCGGCTCATGACCTCGCAGTCTGTAATTCGAGCCCCGCATCAGGCTCTGTGCTTACAGCTCAGACACTGGAGCCTGCTTCGGATTCTGTCTCCCTCTCTCTTCCCTGCTTGGCTCTGTCTCTCTCTCTCTCAAAAATAAATAAACATTAAGAAAAATTTTTTTAAATTCCTCGAGAAGCACAATGTCTTGATTGGCTGCTTAGAATACTTGTGGAGGGACACCTGGGTGGTGAACTGATTTCAGTTCAGGTTGTGATCTCACCATTTGTGGGTTCGAGCCCCGTGTCAGGCTCTGCGCTTGATAGCATGGAGCTGATTGGGATTTTCTGTGTCTCCCTCTGTCTTTGCTCCCACCCCACTCATGAGCGTGCAGGCTCTCTCTCTCTCTCTCTCTTTCTCTCTCTCTCAAAATAAACAAACATTTAAAAAAAAAAAGAATGCTTATGGAAATAGAGACTTTCATTCTCATATATTCCACAGTTATACAGTTGTGGGTCCTGAGGTATTATAAACATCCATTAATTTGGAAATAAACATCTCTTACATGCCAATGTTGTTTTGTCAAGAATTTCCTCTGAGATCTGTTTCTACCACCCCCTTGCTTATTATTTGGAGTCCTGCTTCCTCGCCCCCACAACCTTTCTGTGATTCACTGGGGGTTTCACACATAGGATCATCCCAAGCACTTTGGAATTCTACCATTGCTGCCACGTGTCCAGTAAGACATCGGGCACTGAGGGCTGCCATTTTCTTTTTCTTGTGATAGGTCTTAGAGATTCAGCATACATGTTTTTCTTCTCAGACACTGTTGCTTGCACTCTCCCATCTCTTTTCCTATGTCTCCATTCCACTTGCAAAACAGGAGTAGGATTCAGTCTCCACTTGCCTTCTTCTTGTTATTGCTGAATACTTTGCAGTAATAATTACTTATAAGTTCTCAAGACATTAATTTCAGTCATTTCTTGGTCTCCTCATTAACATTAGATCAGACTGATAGTGGAAAGTAGGTGCTAATGGGAGATGTATCTTTTTGATTCTTCACACTTTAATATTACTTTAGGAGTGAAATAGCTTTAAAATGATAAACTCCTTATGAATGCTGAGGATTTAATACGTATTTAATGCTGGAAAATACTTTTTTCAGAGTCTTTAGTCAATCTGAGTTTTCTAAATCCTTAAAGCATACCAAAGCAGTGCTTTTCGAACTTTAATGTGCATATGAATCACTGGAGATTTTGCCAAAATGCATTCTGATTCATTAAACTGGAGTGCTGCCAAAATTCTGCATTTCTTTCTTAAATTTTTTCTTCTAAAATTTTATTTAGATTCAAGTTAGTTGTGTACATATAGTGTAGTACTGGTTCCAGGGGTAGAATTTAGTGACTCATCACTTACATATAACACCCAGTGCTCATCACAAGTGCCCTCCTTAATGCCCATCACACATTTAGCCCATCCCCCCCACCCACCTCCCCTCCAGCTACTGTCACTTTGTTCTCCATAATTAAGAATCTCTTAGGGTTTGCTTCCCTCTCTGTTTTTATATCTTATTTCATTTTTCCTTCCCTTCCCCTTTTAAGAAACAAATGTTCGTCATTTGTTTCTTAAATTCCATATGAGTGAAATAATATGATATTTGTCTTTCTGTGACCAATTTTGCTTAGCATAATACCCTCTAGCTCCATCCATGTCATTGCAAATGGCAAGATTTCATTCTTTTTGATGGCCGAGTAATATGCCATTGTACATATATACCACATCTTTATCCATTCATCAGTCGATGAATCAGTTTGGGTTCTTTCCATACTTGGGCTATCACTGATAGTGCTGCTATAAACATTAGGGTGCATGTGCTCCTTCAAAGATTCTGCATATCTGATAAGCCCCTAGGTTATACAGATGCTGCTAATCTGAGAACTACATTTCCAGTTGTAAAGCTCTAAACAGCATATGTAGGGGTGCGTGACTGGCTCAGTCAGTAGAGCATGTGATTCTTGATCTCAGGGTTGTAAGTTTGAGCCCCAGGTTGGGTGTAGAGATTACTTAAAAATAGTATCTTAAAAAACAGAGTATATATATATATATGTAATATAAAGAAAGATACCATGTGTATACAATATAATGTAAAATGTGGTGTATTGATAAATGTTAATTTAAAATATAAAAACATTATTTTTAATTTAAAAAAATTTTTTTAATGTTTATTTATTTTTGAGAAAGAGTGAGACACAGCGTGAGCAGGGGAGGGCCAGAGAGACAGCGAGACACAGAATCCGAAGCAGACTCCAGGCTCTGAGCTGTCAGTGCAGAGCCCAACGTGGGACTCAAACCACGAACTGTGAGATCATGACCTGAGCTAAAGTTAGACGCTCAACTGACTGAGCCACCCAGGAGCCCCTATTTATTTTTGAGAGGGAGAGAGAGAGAGCACAAGCAGGGGAAGGGCAGAGAGAAAGGGAGGTAGAGAGAATCCCAAGCAGGTTCCACGCTGTTAGTGAATAGCCTTACGAAGGGCTCAATCCCATTAACTGTGAGATCATGACACTAGCCAAAATCAAGAGTCGGGTGTTTAACTGACTGAGCCACCCAGGCATCCCTAAAATATAAAGTTAAGTAATAAATACCCTTATATGAGTAGCTTTAAAAAAATTTAGGGGCACCTGGGTGGCTCAGTTAAGCCCATGACATTGGCTCAGGTCACGAATTTACAGTTCATGAGTTCAAGCCCTGTATCAGGCTCTGTGCTGACAGCTCAGAGCCTGAAGGCTGCTTCAGATTCTGTGTCTCCCTCTCTCTCTGCCCCTACCTTGCTTGCCCTCTGTCTCTCTCTCTCGCAAAAATAAACATTAAAAAATAAATAAATAAATAATTCTTAAATTTATTAACTCTCTTCCCACCAAAAAAAAAAAAAAAAAAAATGAATGAATACAGAAGCACTCCAAAGAGGGTATAGAGCAGTGGTGCTCAGCAGTGGCTGTACTGTGAAGAGTTACCTGGGAAACTTTAACAAATACTGATGTCAGTGCATCCAGAGATTCTTCTTTTATTGGTCTGTGGTCTCAATAAAGCTCTCCATTACTTATTTCTCATTGCAATTGATGTGGAGACCTTTTCCCTATAGTTTTTACCCCAGCTTTCCCAGGTGATAAATGAGGATGACATTGTACCTTTTTTTAAATGTTTATTTATTTATTTTGAAAGACAGAGAGAGACAGTGCATGCACATGGGTTCCCATGAGCAGGGCAGGCACACAGAGGGAGGGAGAGAGGGAATCTCAAGCAGGCTCCACACTGTCAGCACACAGCTCTACACGAGGCTTCAACTCACAAACCATGAGAGCATGACCTGAGCTGAAGTCGGACGCTTAACCCACTGAGCCACCTAGGCACCCTATCAGGCTTCCCTTGTTTTGATGACCTTGACAGTTTTGAGGATTATTAGTTATTTTATAGAATGTCCCTCAGTCGGGATTTGCCTGATGTTTTTATCACCGTTAGACTGCGGCTATGGATTTGGGGGAAGAAGACCATAGAGGTAAAGTAACATTCTCATCATATCACATCAGTAGTATGTACTCTCAATATGACTTACCACTATTGATGTTAACCTTGATGACCTTGTGTTTGTCAGATTTTGCCACTGTAAAGTCCCTCGTCTTTTTTTCTCCCTTGCCATACTATACACTCCTTCCCATACTCTACTCTTTGAAAGAAAGTCACTATGCACAGTATACACTTAAGGACAAAGTTGGCTTTTCTAGGCCTTTTGTCTTTCAATATAAACTTTAGTATCAAGTTGTCACTGTCTACAAAATACCTTGCTGGGATGTTGGTTGGGATTGCACTGAACCTATAGATCACCTTAAGAAGAACTGATATCTTAACAATGTTGAGTCCTTCAATCTACAAGCACCAAAGATCTTTCTACTTATTTAGAACTTTGATTTTTTTCATCTGTGTTTTATAGTTTCTGCATATAAGTCTTACACATATTTTATTAGATTCATGACTAAGTATTTAGTTTTGTGGGTCCAATTGTAAATAGTATTTTTTTTGTAAATTTAAATCCAATCACTCATTTCTGGCATATAGGAAAGTAATTGGCTTTGTATATTAACCTTGTATCCTCCAACCCTGCTATACTTGCTTATTAGTTCCAGGTTGTTGTGGGTTTTTTTTTCTGTTTTTTTAATCCATTGGGATTTTCTACATAAACGGTGATGTCACCTATGGATAAAAATAGTTTTATTTCTTCATCCCAATCTGTATACTTTTATTTCCTTTCCTTTTTTTTTTTTTTTTGCTTTAATGCCACTTTATTTATCTTTGTTTATTTATTATGTTTTTATTTATATTCCAGTTAGTTAACATACAGTGTAATATTACTTTCAGGTAAACAATATAGTGATTCAACACATCCATAAAACACCCATTGCTCATCACGACAAGTACACTCCTTAATCCCCATCACCTATTTAACCCATCACCCTACCCACCTTTTCTCTGGTAACCATCAGTTTGTTCTCTGTAGTTAAGAATCTGTTTCTTGGTTTACCTCTCTTTTTTTCCCCTTTGCTTGTTTGTTTTGTTTCTTAAATTCCACATGTGAGTTAAATCATATGGCATTTGTCTTTCTCTGGCTTCTTTGATTATGTCATTATGACTTAGCATAATACTCTCTATCTCCATCCACATTGTTGCAAATGGCAAGATTTCATTCTTTTTATGGTTATTATTCCAGTGTGTGTGTGTGTGTGTGTGTGTGTGTACACACACACATACCATGCTTTCTTTATCCATTCATCAGTCTATGAACACTTGGGCTATTTCCATAGTTTGGCTACTGTAGATACCATTCCTGTAAACATTGGGGTGCATGTATCCCTTTGAATTAGTATTTTTGTATTCTTTGGATAAGTACCCAGTAGTGCAATTGCTGTATCATAGGATAGTTCTATTTTTAACTTTATTGGAACCTCCATACTATTTTCCCCAAATAGCTAAAGCAATCTTGAAAAAGAAAAGCAAAAATGGAGGCATCACAATTCCAGACTTCAAGTTATATTGAATATAATATATATATATATATTATATATATAGTGATCCAAATAGTATGGTACTGCTACAAAAACAGACATATGGATCAATAGAACAAAATAGAAAAACCAGAAAGGAACCCACAACTATATGGTCAATTAATGTTTGACAAAGCAGGAAAGAATATCCAACAGGAAAAAGTCTCTTCAAAAATGGTGCTGGGAAAACTGGGCAGCAATGTGCAAAAGAATTAAAATGGACCACTTTCTTACACCACACAGACAAATAAATTCAAGGGGTGCCTGGGTGGCTCAGTCGGTTGAGCGTCCGACTTCAGCTCAGGTCATGATCTCACAGTTCGTGAGTTCGAGCCTCGCGTCAGGCCCTGTGCTGACAGCTCGGAGCCTGGAGCCTGCTTCTGATTCTGTGTCTCCCTCTCTCTCTGCCCCTCCCAAGCTCATGCTCTGTCTCTCTCACTCTCAAAAATGAATAAATGTTTAAAAAAAATTTTTTTAAAGAAAAAAATTCAAAATGAATTAAAGACCTAAATGTGAGACATAAAACCATAAAAATCCTAGAGGAGAACATGAGCAGTAACCTCTTTGACATCAGCCATAGCAACTTCTTTCTAGATATGTCTTCTAAGGCAAGGGAAACAAAAACAAAAATAAACTCTGGGGACCTCATGAAAATAAAAAGCTTCTGCACAGCAAAGGAAACAATCAAGAAAACTAAAAGGCAACCTTCAGAATGGAAGAAGATATCTGCAGATGACATATCTGATAAAGGGCTAGTATCCAAAATATATAAAGAACTTATAAAATTCAACATCCAAAAAACAATCCAATTTCAAAATGGACAGAAGACATGAATAGACATTTTCCAAGGAAGACATACAGATAGCCAACAGACACATGAAAAGATGCTCAACATCACTTATAATCAGAGAAACACAAATGAAAACTACATGAGATATCACCTCACACTTGTCAGAATGGCTAAAATCAACAACACAAGAAACAACAGGTGCTGGTGAAGATGTGGACAAAGGGGAACCTTCTTGCATTGTTGGTGGGAATGCAATCTGGTACAGCCACTATTTCCTTTTCCTGTCTTATTGCACCAACTAGGATTTCTAGTATAGTGTTGAACATGAGTGGTGAGAGAGGACATCTTTGCCTTGTTCCCAACTGTAGGGGGAAATTGTCCATTTTCTCACTATTAAGTTATGAAGTTAGCTGTAGGTATTTTGTCAGTTGTTTTTATCAAATTGAAGAAATTTTCTCTTTTCTTAGTTTGCTGAAGGCTTTTTTTTTTTTAAAGTCATGTATGGGTGTCATATAAACAACATTTCACAAAAACAGAAGAAAAAAATACTACCTCCTTAGTAAATCAACTTGTTTTTCCTATTTTCAGGCTATACTGACTTAAAAATAAATGAAATAGGGGCACTGGGGGGCTCAGTCATTTGAGTGTCTGACTTCAGCTCAGGTCATGAGCTGCGGTCAGTGAGTTAGAGCCCTGCGTCGTGCTGGGCAGCACAGCCCTGTCTGTGCTGACGGCTCAGAGCCTGGAGCCTGCTTCCAATTCTGTGTCTCCCTCTCTCTCTGCCCCTCCCCTGCTTGTGCTGTCTCTGTATCAAAAATTAATAAACAGGGGCGCCTGGGTGGCGCAGTCGGTTAAGCGTCCGACTTCAGCCAGGTCACGATCTCGCGGTCCGTGAGTTCGAGCCCTGCGTCAGGCTCTGGGCTGATGGCTCGGAGCCTGGAGCCTGTTTCCGATTCTGTGTCTCCCTCTCTCTCTGCTCCTCCCCCGTTCATGCTCTGTCTCTCTCTGTCCCAAAAATAAAAAACGTTGAAAAAAAAAATTAAAAAAAAAAAATTAATAAACATTAAAAAAATTAAAAATAAATAAATAAGTGAAATATATTCAGAGAGAACTACCTAACAGGAGAGAACTTATACAATGTATAATTATATAAATGTGGGTAGACATAGGTATACAATTGCCCTATGCATACATAGTTTTATGCATTTGGTGGTGAGAATGTGAATTTAATTTTGTAATATTACCTTTTTAACTAAAAATCATATCATAGGCCATTTTCAGTGTTCCTACATAGATTTGAAAGTTATAGTTTAGGGGCATCTGGGTGGCTCAGTTGGTTAAGTGTGCGACTTCAACTCAGGTCATGATCTCATGGCTCATGGGTCCAAGCCCCACGTCAGGCTCTGTGCTGACAGCTTAGAGCCTGGAACCTGCTTCAGGTTCTGTCTCCATCTCTCTCTGCCCCTCCCCTGCTCACATTCTTTCTCTTTCTCTCTCTCTGTCTCTCTCTCAAATATAAATAAACATTAAAAAATTTTTTTAAAGAAAATTATAGTTTAGATGTCTCCAAATTCATTTTCTGCTATGGTCTCTTCACTCACATATTTAGAACTTCAGCTGGGATAAATGGAATTTCCAAGGGCTAGCTGCATATCTCTGTTTCCCAAACATTCTCTTCATGTGGCTGACTTGGGCTTACTCACAGAATGGTGGCTTAAGGTAGTTGGACTTCTTACATAACTGCTGAATCCTGCCAGATCAAGCTTTCTAAGAGACAGAGGCCAAAAGCTGCAAGACTCCTTAGGACTGTCTTGGAAGCTATTGGGTATCATTCCAACTTCATGCTGTTGGTCAAAAACAAGTCATAGAGACCACTCAGATTCAAGGGGAAGAGACTACCCAAGGGCACAAATACCTGGAGGTGTGAAGGGATGTATGTGTCTGTATAACTTTTTCATTGGCATTTCTTTCAGAAAACTTTTTCAAATGTTTAGTGACTGTTTATAAACCATAAAGTTAATTCTCAAGTTGCTATGAATGCTTCTTATTTACTGTAGGAAAATCCTGAAGAAGGAAGGGCCAGCATTTACAAATCAGTGATCATCAACACTTCTAAGGAGATGATGTGCTTCAGTGACTATCCCATCCCAGATCATTATCCTAACTTCATGCACAACTCCCAGGTCCTGGAGTATTTCAGGATGTATGCCAAAGAATTTGATCTTCTAAAATATATTCGATTGAAGGTAGGAAATTTTGTGAGTGTCTTTGTGTTTGAAGTTGTCAAATAAATGAATAATGTGGTTTCATTTACCAGTGTTTACAAGTAAAGACTGGCTTAATATGCCCACATATCTATCCTATCCAGACAACAACTCTATTCTTATGTCTTCTCTGTGCCTGAAATATATCCATGGAAAGGTCCTTTTTCTGTATATTTTGGGCTTCAGATCTTGGAAGCCACCTGCCAGAATGGTTCCATTCCTTCATTTTATACTATCTAATTGCAATAAAACAAATGAGGGGAAATGCTTTCCCAGTTAGAGAGGGGAACTGACAGATATGGGAATTTAAAACCTTCTCAGTCCGCCACAACTTACCTGCTACTGCTTAGCCTTTTATACTTTCTGAAGTACTTGCCAATGCATTAGTTTTATGTGATCACAACAACCCAGTGAAGCAGTTATCGGGAACTTATTGAGGAAGCCAAGAAGTTAACTCTGGTGTAGAAGAAAGAACACTGAAATGGGGAATGAAAATTTGAGTTCTAGTCTTTGCTCTACCACTAATCAACTTGTGACCTCAGGCAAGTAAGTTCCTAAACTTTGATGTCTCTTGTTTGTAAAAATTTTCTTGTTTGTAAAACAAGATGGTTGTACTAGATCACTCCAATGGTTCCTTACTGTTAAGTCTTCCATGATTTTTCTGTCATCTTTAACCATGGCCATAAAAAACAAAACAACAACAACAACACAGATATTTCTGACAACTGGCAAAAAGCCTAAATCTTCTACCTTTTTGTTTCCCCCTGTGATGAGAACTATTTGGATCTACTCTCTCAACAACTTTTTTTTAATTTTTTTTTTTAGTGTTTTATTTATTTTTGAGACAGAGAGAGACTGAGCACGAGCAGGGGAGGGGCAGAGAGAGAGGGAGACACAGAATCCGAAGCAGGCTCCAGGCTCTGAGCTGTCAGCACAGAGCCTGACGCAGGGCTCGAACTCACAAACCGCAAGATCATGACCTGCACAGAAATCAGACACTTAACTGACTGAGCCACCCAGGTGCCCCAGAGCTACCCAGGCACCCCTCAACAACTTTCAAATAGGACTTGTCTGGAGGTCAGGGGAGGAATAGGCACTTAATGCATGGGGTGTCTCAGAAGCACTGGAGAAGCCGAAGTTCTATTCGAGTGTTGCATGACATCTTAGGTACTGGTCTAAGAGAACTAGTAATTTGCACTTTTCTAGAAGCAGGGGAGAGTGCGGCATTATCCTGCCATTTTATTTCGCCTGCCTCACGGGAGTTTTCTCACTCTGACCCCAGCCCCAAACAAAAAAGTTCTTATTTGTGAAATATGAAAATTAAATATTCCTGCATTAGCTCTATTATGTGATATCATACTTGTGATATCATATGTGATATCATATGTGTTAATACCCTGCAAAGAGAGACATGTCAGGGAAGATGTCCACTGTACAGGCTATGGTTACAGTCTCCCGTAGCTATCACTTTTCTTTCAGACCACTGTGTGCAGTGTGAAGAAGCAGCCTGATTTCTCCACTTCAGGCCAATGGGAGGTAGTTACAGAATCTGAAGGGGAAAAGGAGGTAAATGTCTTTGATGGAGTCATGGTTTGCACCGGCCATCACACCAATGCTCACTTACCCTTGGAAAGCTTCCCTGGTGAGTAGTCTACAAGGAGGGAAGCCTGTGTGCCATGCCCGTGATTGATCTCTGAGGAATGGGAAAATGGTGGTCTAAGTGATTCCTACCTTGGGATGAAAAAAGGGCTTATAATAATTCTACATGTTCCCCTAAAAGATGTTGGGGTGACTTTGATTATTGCCATTTGGGAGGCAGAAATAACATTATTTTCGGGGACTAGAGAAAAATTAGAAGGCTCTATCTTTGGTTTCACAACAACCTTAGTTTTTCTAAGGATCAAAAGAAAGAACATGAACTTGAAGGTTGAAGGATTTTTCAGCAATTGAGGAAACAAATGAATATTGAGTTTCTAAGGAAGAAATTAAAACTTCAAGAAAGAAGTTAATTATAGTCTTTGACCTGGATTTTCATTTTGAAAAAAACAAAGCACTCTATTTATTATATTCTAGAGTATATGAAAACATATAACTCCAATTGAAATGGAAGTATTTAATTTTATTTCTTTTGAGACAGAAAGAGAGAGAGAGAATGCACACGAGCATGTGTGTGTGCACACATGAACAGGGGAGGGGCAGAGGGAGAGGGAGAGAGAGAACCCCAAGCAGGCTCCTCACCCTCGGCATGGAGCAGCCTGACTCAGGGCTTGATCTGCAAACCGTGAGATCATGACCTGAGGGAAATCAAGTCAGTTGGCTTAACCAGCTGAGCCACCCAGGCACCCCAAAAATAGGTATTTAAAGAGGATGAAAAGACAAAAGATAATGGAGATTTTCTGAAGGAGTTTGGATTTGGGAGTCCACAAGTCCAAAATATAAACAGATCCTGAGTTAAGCCGACTATTCATGATAAGGAAATCACAAGATTCTGCTCTGAGACTGTGAGAAAAGAAAATAGGCAAATATATTCAGAAAGGCAAGAGTGCGGCTGTGTAAAGGGAGACTATATGGAGATGTGTGCTTAAACTCTACACACCGCTAACAGAATGAATGATTTGACAAATGATAGCAGATAAACCTCATCGGATAATTCTTTTCCCTTCCCTTGCAGGAATTGAGAAGTTCAAAGGACAGTACTTCCACAGCCGGGACTATAAGAATCCAGAGAGTTTCACTGGAAAGAGAGTCATTGTAATTGGCATTGGAAATTCTGGAGGGGATCTGGCTGTGGAAATTTCCCACACAGCCAAGCAGGTTTGAATCAGTAAATTACTTTGCTTCACCAAAGAAGCTGTATGTGGACCCAACATAGAGTATAAATACCTCTTCATATAGCCCATATAGCAGCGAACACAGGGCTTGGCTCTGTGACCTCAGTTGGCAACATTATGTTGATGATATGAGGGAGCCAACATTCCCTGTTAGATTCCCATCATTCAGTTGACCTCACACTAAAGAATCCCAGTGATCCCAATCAGCTGTCTCTTCTGAATGTGCCTCTGACTTTAAAGACCATGCAGTTCCTTGGGGAGTTTGGTCGAATGCAGCCTTCAGAGTGTGGCTCTTGTTTAGGACAGCAGAAGTGCCACAGTCTTACTTGAAGGAAAGCACACTGGTTTAGCTGAAGGCTTTGTGCTCATAGGATGGTGGGTGGGGGAATTTTCCTCTTCTCTCCCCAAATGGAAAAAAAGAAGCAGTCTAATCTTTCCGAAGATAACGTGGATATCAGTATGGAAAGCATCCACACTGTGGTACATGGAAGTTCGCCTCAGCTCTGCATACAGTTCAGTAATAGAAGGACATTCACCCTAAAGCAATTTCTATGTCCTAGAGGTCTTTTTTGTTTTGTTTTGTTTTTTATCATAGATTTTGAACTAGGAAGAGAGTCCCTTCATTGTAAATTCCTAGAAAAAGATGTGTCGTTGTTACATTTTGTTATTCGTATCTTTATCGAATCATAACTTTATTGGCAATAGGGGAATGTCTGATTGTTTTCTAGTAACTTTAATTAAGCTGTGTTTCTCCACAAATATGTTTTAAATTACTATTTTTCAATAGAAGTTTAATGCTGCAACTTTGTTAAGTGACCTTTACTCAGAAACTCCATTCAATAACACTTCTCAGTACTATCCCCATCCATCACCACAAAAGTAATTTCATATGTTATTCCATGCATCAATTCAACAAGCTTTATCAGGAAATTGGTATTAAAAAAAGGGTTAAAATGTGTGTAGGTGTAATGATGAAAGATTGTGCAAGGTATATGGTGGGGATCCAAACATGTTGAATGGTCAGTTATAAGGGCGCTGAGACTTCCATGCACTGAGGAACTGTAGATTGGCAAAGAATAAAGCATCTAGAGCGGGTGGAGATAAGGTGGCTGTGTCTGAGAAAGGCCGGGACAATGCACAGCAAAACCATGTCTGCGTGGCAGGGGCAGTGCCGACATCCCACAAAGCAAGCCAAAGACACTCACTTGCCAGGTTCTAACTTTTTGCTTTATGTATTAAATTGTATTTATTAGAATTTGTAAATCAAAAAATTTAAGTGGATCTGTAAGTTTCAGTATATCAAGGAAGTTTTGGTATAATAATTCTTGTGGTAAAATGCTTTTGTGAAGAGAACATATCTGTTTCTTATAAAACAACTTTCCTCACATTTTTTCTTATAAATCCATTTTTCTTATAAATATGGTGGTAAAACAAGGTATAGATAGAAAACTGAAATAAGAAGTATGATGATAACCATTAAGCATTTATTGAATATTTACCATATGCCACACCCTTTGCAAAAACACTAATTCTGACAACAGCCTTGCGATGCATTATTGTCACAATTTTGTATGTAGGGAGCCTTTTAATTGAGACTCTGAGCATTTATAGGACTCATATACTTTTATAACAAAAGTTATACAGACTGCACATAAAGCTGTGTGATTCCTAGGACCACGCATACTCTTTAGACTATGATATGTCAAAGTGCTCAATAATGAGAGCCCATGCGGTTACCATCAGTGAGAAGGTATGTGTGAAGTACATTATCATCCCTCTGTAGACAGGTCACCGTTTTATGGAAGAGCTTAGACAAAAGACCATAAAGCAGGTACTTACATCCCCAGAGAGTCTTGTAGAGAAGGAGGTACTTTTGCCAAGTAACTGAATATCAAAACTGTATCAGCTTCCTGTTGTTTGACTAGCGATCTACAGTTTTTCCTTTAAGCAGTCAGTGAAACAATTCTTCAGCAGCACAGGATTTGGGGTGACTCAGACCTGAGTTGGATATTCAGCCCTTCCATTTACTAGCTGTATGATCTCAGGCAAGTTATTCATCTTCTCATGCATAAAATGAGGATAAGAAGAACTACCTCAAGGGACTGTTGTATTGATTAAATAAAATATAGATAAAGGCCCTGGCACAATCACTTACAGGTCATAATTCTCAATAAATGGAAACAATAAATGGAAACAATGAGGATGATGTGTTGGGGAGACTAGAAGATGTGTATGCTAGACCCCCCACCGTGGAGGAAACACATTTGGAGAGACAGAAATGAGTGTAAAAAGTTTAATATGGATATAAATGATAAATAACAGGTGTGGGTTTGTTTTGGGGTTTTTGGGGGTGTTTTGTTTTGTGTTGGTAATAGTGCTAACAATGTCAAAGGCAAAAAAGGCTGAAGGTTTTGGATTAAATGATGTGCAATTGCTTTCAGCTCAACTGCTCCATAATTTTAAATGAGTTGGACAGGTGGTAAGTGCTAGAGTAGCTCAGAGGATGGAGAGAAAATTGTCAGCCAGAATGGTCAGTAGTGTCTTATGGAGGAGGCAGATTTGATCTGGATCTTAACAATAAATAGGCTTTGGAGAATTAAGAGGATAGGCGACTTTTCAAGGAGGCATAATACCATTAAGCAGAAATGCAGTGGTGGTTCAGAGCAAGACACATTATTAGTGAATGCCCTAATCTAATTGTACACATAGTGTTTGAGAAGGAAAACTGCAGAAAATAAAACAGAGATCGTGCAGGGACTAAAAAGAGAGATGAATGAGTCTGGACTTAATCTTGAAGAGAGCAGGTGCTATCAAAGGATTATGAGCCAGAATGGCAAAAGCAAACCATTTTTTTTTTCCATGCCCCAGGTTTTCCTCAGCACCAGGAGAGGGTCTTGGATCCTGAATCGTGTAGCAGACTATGGATATCCCCTTGATGTGTTAGTCTCTTCTCGATTTAAACATTTTCTTTTGAATATCTGTGGTCAATCATTAGCAAACAATTTTTTGGAGAAAAAGATGAACCAAAGGTTTGACCATGAAATGTTTGGCCTAAAGCCTAAACACAGGTATGTTACCAGGATGGGGGTGGGACAGTAATAGCCAAGGCACAAGAACAAGGACTGTTGGCACAGGTTAACAGAACTACCCCTACCCATACATTAAGAAAACCCACAGATCTGTGGGGCACCTGGCTGGCTCAGTTGGAAGAGCATGCAACTCTTAATCTCAGGGTTGTGCGTTTGAGGCCCACATTGAGTGCAAAGATTCCTAAAAAGAAGAAAAAGAAAAAGAAAGAAAATCCACAGATCTGAGATCAGATTTGTATTTTGCCCTCATAGGAGTCCAAGATCTACTCATCTGTAATCTTCAAGCTATAACTCTCCTTGACCTTAACCATTTTATTATTTCCTCAGATACAACTTCTTTTTAATTTTTTTAAGGTTTCATTTTATTTTTGAGAGAGAGAGAGAGAGAGAGAGAGCAAGCAGGGGAGTGGCAGAGAGAGAGGGAGACCCAGAATCCAAAGCAGGTTCCAGGCTCTGAACTGTAAGCACAGAGCTGAACGCAGGGCATGAACTCACGAACCATGAGATCATGACCTGAGCTGAAGGTGGATGCTTAACCCACTGAGCCACCCAGGCACCCCACAAGTTGTTTTTACATGATGCCCAGTAAAAACAACAAAATGGGAGCAGAGGGCAGTGTTCATTCATTTATCCAACAAATACTGAACACGCGTAATGAGCCAAGCATTATACCGGGCATGAGAACACAGAGACTAAAGACCTAATAGTAATGCTAATACAAATAACAACACTTTATTTTTGAGGACTTTATAGAAGACAAGCACAGTGCTAGACTGGAGTTAAATACATTATCTCATTTAATCCTCATTACAACCCTAAAGGTTAGTACTATTTTTCATTTCCATTTTGCAGTTATAAAAATTGACACTTAGAGAAACTAATTTGTCTGAGGTCACACAATAAATGTCAGACTCTAAAAATGGATTTTACCTTAAATACTCTAAGGAGGAGACAGACAATAGAATATGATGAATGCATGGAGTGCTATGGGGTTATGAAGGATGGGAGTCCACACAGTCAAGGAGGTAGAGACTATGAAAGCATTTCTAGAAGCTGATTTTGAATGCTTTATTCCCTCCAATTTTTTTAATTTATTTTTTTTAAATTTATATCCAAGTTAGTTAGCATATGGTGCAACAATGATTTCAGGAGTAGATTCCTTAAGCCCCTCACCCATTTAGCCCATTCCCCTCCCACAACCCCTCCCACCACCCCTCCAGTAACCCTCTGTTTGTTCTCCATATTTAAGAGTCTCTTATGTTTTGTCCCCCTCCCTGTTTTTATATTATTTTTGCTTCCCTTCCCTCATGTTCATCTGTTTTGTATCTTAAAGTCCTCATATGAGTGAAGTCATATATTTGTCTTTCTCTGACTAATTTCACTTAGCATAATACCCTCTAGTTCCATCCACGTAGTTGCAAATGGCAAGATTTCATTCTTTTTGATTGCCAACTAATACTCCATTGTATATATATACTACATCTTCTTTATCCATTCATCCGTCAATGGACATTTGGGCTCTTTCCATACTTTGGCTATTGTTGATAGTGCTGCTATAAACATTGGGGTGCATGTGTCCCTTTGAAACAGCATACCCTTTGGGTAAATACCTTGTAGTGCAATTTCTGGGTCGTAGGGTAGTTCTATTTTTAGCTTTTTGAGGAACCTCCATACTGTTTTCCAGAGTGGCTGCACCAGTTTGCATTCCCACCAGCAGTGCAAAAGAGATCCTCTTTCTCCGCATCCTCGCCAACATCTGTTGTTGCCTGAGTTGTTAATGTTAGCCATTCTGACAGGTGTGAGGTGGTATCTCATTATAGTTTTTATTTGTATTTCCCTCATGATGAGTGATGTTGAGCATTTTTTCATGTGTCGGTTGGCCATCTGGATGTCTTCTTTGAAGAAGCATCTATTCATGTCTTTTGCCCATTTCTTCACTGGATTATTTGTTTTTTGGGTGTTGAGTTTGATATATTCCCTCCAATTTTTTATCATTTTAAATGCTCAGATTTACTTCCTACAAACAGTAAGTACAATGTGCACCCATACACCTTTCACTTAGATTCACCTGTTAGTAACAGTTTGCTATATTTGCTTTCTCTCTCTCCCTTTCTCTGAAGATAGGTAAATCCCATCTATCCATCTGATTATATCACATCCATCCATCCATCCATAGATGAATACTACATATTCTTTCCTGAACCATTTGAGAGTATGTTACAGCCACTCTAACACACTTTACCCTACATTCTTTAGCATATATTGCCTAAGAAATAGGGCATTCTCCTACATAAACATAATACAATGATCACATGGGAAGTTCAGCATTAATAAAATACTATTATCTAATGTATCACATTCAAATTTCCTAAATTGTCCCAATAATACTATTTATAGCTCTTTTATTTTTAAATCCAGGATCCTTTCGGGTATTACCCCACTGCATTTTTTTTTTAACTTTCAAGTTTTATTTATTATACCCCACACATTGACATTAGATTCCCAGGCTCCTCCCCACCCCCATTCATGTCTAAATATACAGCATTGCATATATATTTGTGCAACATTATATTAACATTAAAATAAATTATAACATTAAATTATATTAAAATAAAACATTAAACATTAAATTATATTTTAAATAGCAATTGATCATACCATGCTGCTCCTGAAATTCTTCCTACTTATACATTGTGTAAAACAATTGTTTCAGGTTCCTGCCTTTTTAAATAATTTTTAATTTAATTTTAATTAAAAATTTTTTGTTTTTGTTTTAATGTTGAGTCATAGACGTCCTTTCCATATTTTAGATTTTATTCTTTTATTGGATATGTCATTTATGAGTATTTCTTCCCATTCAGTAGGTTGCTTTTTAATTTTGTTGATGATTTCTTTCACTGCGCAAAAGTTTCTTATTTTGGTGTAGTCCCAAAACTTTATTTTTGCTTTTGTTTCCTTGCCTGTGAAACCTATCCAGAAAAATATTGCTAAGACTGTCAAAGAGATTAATGTCCATGTTTTCTACTACGACATTTATGGTTTCAGGTCTCACATTTAGGTCTTTAAGTTTATTTATGTTTATGATATAAGAAAGTGGTGCAGTTTCATTCTTTTGCATGTAGTTGTCCAAATTTCCCAGTACCATTTGTTGAAGAGACTGTCTCTTCCCCATTTCAGATTCTTGCCTCCTTTGTTACAGATTAATTGATCATGTAAGTGTGGGTTTGTTTTTTTTTTTAATTTTATTTTTTATTTTTTAAAATTTACATCCAAATTAGTTAGCATATAGTGCAACAATAATTTCAGGAGTAGATTCCTTAGTGCCCCTTACCCATTTATCCCCCCCACACAGCCCCTCCAGTAACCCGGTTTGTTCTCCATGTTTAAGAATCTCTTATGTTTTGTCCCCCTCCCTGTTTTTATATTATTTTTGCTTCCCTTTCCTTGTGTTCATCTGTTCTGTGTCTTAAAGTCCTTATATGTGTGAAGTGATATGATTTTTGTCTTTCTCTGACTAATTCCACTTAGCATAATACCCTCCAGTTCCATCCACATAGTTACAAATGGCAAGATTTCGTTCTTTTTGATTGCCGAGTAATACTCCATTGTATATATATACCACATCTTCTTTATCCATTCATCTGTCGATGGACATTTGGGCTCTTTCCATACTTTGGCTATTGTTGATAGTGCTGCTATAAACATGGGGGTGCATGTGTCCCTTCAAAACAGCACACCTCTATCCCATGGATAAAGGCCTAGTAGTGCAATTGCTGGGTTGTAGGGTAGTTCCATTTTTACTTTTTTGAGGAACTTCCATACTGTTTTCCAGAGTAGCTGCACCAGCTTGCATTCCCATTACCCCATTGCATTTTATTGTCATATCTCTTTAATCTCTTCAATTGAAATAATTCACCATTTTTTGACATAGATTTTTTTTAAAAGAATCGAGCCACTTGTTTTATAAAAAGTCTCAAAATTTGGGCTTGCATAGTTGTTCTACCTTTACTATATTCAAGGGAAACATTTTTGCTACAAATATTTACAGGTTTTGCCTTCTTGGTAGATCACATCAGGAGCCACATGACGTATTAATGATGTTAAATTTGATGCCTTGAATAAGGTGGCACATACCAGGTTTCTCCTTTGTAAAGATTTTCTTCCTTTGAAATTAATCAGTTGGGTGATAGTTTGAGACTACGTTCTTCAACAACTTTTCACTCATTTATTTCACCCAATTATGGAAATTGTAGCATCCATGACTTCAGTGATTACAAAATGAATTGGGGTTTTAGAACAATAAGACATAGTCAAGCAAATAGGGTAAGGAAGTAGCATTCTAAGTACAAGGTCTTAGAATAATGAAAAATACATTTTGCTCTTGGACTTGCACGTAGCCTGGTTTGGCTGGACTATAATAAAATGGCAAAGATCAAAGAGTGATTGAGTACCTCTCCAGCCTCACTGAACAGGTACATTAAAACCTGTGTATCCTCTGCTAAATAAAACTTTTGAATCGAAGACAGTCCAGAGTCATTGAAAGATTTTAAACAAGTGAGTAACCTAATAATAAATACATTTTGGAACAACTACTCCGAAAATGATGTAGAAGATAACTGAAGGGGAATGGAGAAGGAGGCCCTTGTAACAGTCCAGGTAACACAGAGAATAGATAAAACTATTCTGAGGATATTAAGAGGAGAAAGGGAAAGCCCATGTGAACAGGTAGAAGACTCACAGTTTTATGGCTTGGAAAACTATGTGGATTGTGGTACTATTTGTGAAAAAGAATAAGTTTGGAGAGAAAGATAAATGCTGTTTCTAGGAAATATTACTTAACAGGCAGGCCCAGGGGATCCCAAGGGAATTAATAAAAAAAAAAAAAACATTTTGATATAAAATTTCAAATCCTAGACTGTATGTAACCTTGGGCAAGCCACTTAACTTCTTTAGGCCTCAATTTCCTCATCTCTAAAACCTGGATAATGACACCTGTGCTGGGTCTTTCACTGAGTTTATGTAAGACTCAAATAAATGAGTGTATATATAATCCATTTACAAATTGCTAAATACATGTAATTCATTATACAGCTTGCAAAATGATGGTCTAATTCTAGCTCGTGGTGGTTTGAAAGTGGAAATGAGACTCAAAAGAATGCTGATAGTCCAGTCTTACAGACCTATTGATATATGGATAGAAACTATAGGCCTGTGGCCATTTCATATTACTATTCCTTGAGCAACCATAGATACACTCTTCAAATAAGACCATTTTTCTTTTACTTCTCCAACATCTTCTCTTTCAGTGCCATCTAGGGCCCAACTTCTGCTCTGAGATCCAGATCTGTTCCAAGCTGGTATATGTTAGACCTTTCCCACATTTCATGGATAGACCAAGAGAGAGACCATTGACATATTGTTTAACTACTTCCATCAAAGTAGAATTTTACTTACATGTTACTAACATTCTATCTCTCATTTCTCCTTTTGATCTTTATCACCACTCACAGAGCTCTGAGTCAGCATCCAACAGTGAATGATGAACTGCCAAATCGTATAATTTCTGGCTTGGTGAAGGTGAAAGGAAATGTGAAGGAGTTCACAGAGACAGCCGCCCTATTTGAAGATGGCTCCAGGGAGGATGACATTGATGCTGTTATCTTTGCCACAGGCTATACTTTTGCCTTTCCTTTTCTTGAAGATTCTGTTCAAGTAGTCAAAAACAAGATATCCCTATATAAAAATGTCTTCCCTCCTAACCTGGAAAAGCCAACTCTTGCAATCATAGGCTTGATCCAGCCTTTGGGTGCCATTATGCCGATTTCAGAGCTCCAAGGACGCTGGGTCACTCAAGTATTTAAAGGTAAGTGACCAGACAAGTTGACTAATTACTTAATGGTATGTTTAATTATGTTTATGTTCTTGCTTTTAAATAGGTAGAAAGTATGTATGACTGTAATAGTGCCTGGCATAAAATTAGTGCTCAAAAATTATTCTTGAGTGAATATAAAGTAATAATTTATAACCATAGACATATATTGGAATCCCCTGGAAAATCTTGCCCAAAATAGGCATGCTTTGCCTGGTGATGTTTATTTTAAAAGTCTGGGGTAGGCCAGACATAGATCGCTAAGAAAGTGTTCCTCAGTTGATTCCAATGTGCACTCCAGACTAGAATCCACTCATCTATATTTTAGACAACTGATATATATATATATTTGTGAAGCAAAAGTCATTATAGAGAAAAGCAAATACAGAAATGGTGTGATTGATTTCAGCCAAAAATTAAGACCTGGTTAAAGACTAGTCCAGAATGTATAAGATTCAACCTCTCAAATTCTTACTTTCCCCCTTTAACATCCCCTGTTTCAGTTTTGGCTAGGAGAACATGAGAAAAAACTTTAGGATTTGGGATAGTAGGCTCAACATGAATCAGGAGAATGATATGGCTTCTAAACGGCCTAATTATATCTAGCATCATTAAAGAATTGTAATATCCTATAATTTACAACTATTCTTCTCTAAACTGGTCAGCCCATACCCAAAGACATATTTTACAAGTGAAACTGGAGTGCATGAAAAGGAGAGAGACAAGAATGGTTCAGGGATTTGAAAATGCACCTACCATTTGAAGTACAACTGAAGGAGCTGGAGAGGTTTACCTACAGAAGATTCAGGAGAGACAGAAGAGTTCCCTTCAAATATTTCAAGAATGTCCCATGCCAGGGGCAGCTGGGTGGCTCAGTAGGTTAAGCATCCAACTCTTGGTTTCAGCTCAGGTCATGATCTCACAGTTTGTGGGTTCGAGCCCCACATCGGGCTCTGTGCTATCAGCACAGAGGGATTTTCTCTCTCTCTCTCTCTCTCTCTCTCTCTCTCTCTCTCTCTCTGCACCACCCCATGCTCTCTCTCTCCCTCTCTCTCAAAATAAACATTAAAAAAAAAAAAAGAGAATGCCCATGGCAGAAGGATTTGATTTGCTCAGTATCACTTCAAAGGGTTCACCAAAGGAGTGAAACTTTTAGGGCTGTGCAAAATCAGTGTAAAATTAAAAACAACTACGCCAACTGTTTTTTGTCAGCTGTTGCCATTTCAAGATGAAATGGGCTGCCTCTGAAATTGTGAAAAATCCAAACAGAAGAGGAAAGCCTTATCTTTCATAGGACTTTAGTCATAAAATGGGATCAAGAGTTCATTTTTACTTCCTTCTCTCTGTGGTAAAGCCTGTTTGTTACTAAGAGTACAAATGTACCCTGCCCTTTATTTTGCTCTTTATTTTTCACATACTTTTGGGGCCATTTATCATTTCCTTATGTCCATATTTCATTTCCCAATTGGAAGATGGAGGAGGAAGATATTGATTGGAAGACAGAATCAGAGAAATCTCTCCCAAAGAGATAGAATAGAGTAAGTTACTGTCCTTAATGGCATCATATTGTGGTGGTGATAGGGGAAGGTGATCCAGTGAATTGTAACCTACTCGAGTACAAAAAATTATTTTGTATTTCTTTGAATTCGCCATGGCATAGTAATTGTTAATAGGATTATTGTTGTCAGTGAGGTAATCTTACACTTAAAATTTTGATTTTTCTCTTTAGGGCTAAAGACATTGCCCTCACAAAGCAAAATGAAAGCAGAGATAGCTAAGACTCAAGAGCAAATGGCAAAAAGGTAAGAGAGTGTGTGGTAATTTCCTTCTTAGTTCTTAATTAGAGCAACATTGGACTATGTTTATCTTCCTCGTGTTATTTTAAGGATTTAGATTATATTTTTTTTATTTTTTTAATGTCTATTAATTTTTGAGAGACAGAGACAAAGCACAAGTGGGGGAGGGACAGAGAGAGAAGGAGACACAATCTGAAACAGGCTCCAGGCTCCGAGCTGTCAGCACAGAGCCTGATGTGGGGCTCAAACTCATGAACTGTGAAATCATGACCTGAGCCGAAGTCAGATGCTTAACTGACTGAACCACCCAGGTGGTCCAGGATTTAGATTATATTTTGAAGGGAAGGGAAATGATAGTTTGTGTGGCAATAAAATTGGGAAATAGCACCAAATGGTTTGAATATGCATGGAAAAGAACAGAAAGGCATTTAAAATCCTACGATTAGAACCTGAAAGAAAGATAGGAAAAAGCACATGGAGGGAAAATCAGGTATATTAATTTTGGCAGGATTACTTGAAATGCTAGTGGAGCTGCCAGACAAAGGAAGAGGGTCAATGATTTAATGGGAAGAAGATATGGCCCAGTCACAAATCTGTAGGTATATCTACAAATCAGCACAGGTGAGCACAGGGGTGGCTCAGTTGGTAGAATATCAGACTCTTGATCTCTGGGTCACGAGTTCAAGCCCCACACTGGGCATAGAGACTCCTTAAAGAAAAACAAAAAAACCAACCAGCATAGGCTACCTTGTCAACTGTCATCATGTAACAGCACCCTCAGGTCACAGCAGCTCATGGTGTGAACAGTCTTTGTGATTTGGGAAGGTGATAACATCAGCTAGTTGCTTAGTGCTTGGGCCAACATGGTAATTTAGCCATCTGAATTTCGGAACTTGAGTTTATACACTAGGTGATTTTTATCTGGACAAAGTGGAAGTTGATGGTAAGTTCCTAAATTTTTGTGCAAAAGTTAGGGGTATAATCATTCCAGGCCCAAAGAGGTGGTTTTCTTTCATTGATTTTACTAGCATAACTCTCCCCTGTCTGGGAAGAGGAGAAAGTTTTTAATTAACCCTGATAGCCTTTCCAGGTATTCTGCTGTTTTTCTCCTTTCACTGCCAGATTTCTACAATAAATATTCTACATTATATGCTCTAAATTCTCATTCTTTTCTTCCTCCTAAGCCTCCTGTATTGTAACTTCTATCCTTCTGCAACTGTTCTCTTGAAGGTCATCTATGACCAATTCCATTTTTCTTCTCACTGGTGAGTTTGGTGCTTGTAAATGTCTCTTCCTTCTTGGAGTGCTTTCTTTCCTTGCTTTTCTGGCAGTAAATATCCTATTTCAACTTCCCGCCTCTCTTTCCCCTGACTTATTTTTGTCTAACTACCTTTTGACTGTGAGCAGTCCCCAAAGATACAATTTAACGTTTATCGTTTTATCGAGGGTCAACTGTGTATGCACACTACGTGTTTTATATGCATGGCTTCATTTAATCCTCCCAACAACCCTACAAGGCTGGTACAAGTGAATCCCTTTTGATAAACCTTTATGAATACTCAGCTCTTGACCCACCACTGAAGGATAAATGTATGCCTACAGACCCTTCAGCCAACATAACATCCATAAGGGGAAGCTCTCAAATTCTTTCCTGTCTTCACTTCTCTTTGAAACTAGTCCCATTTCAGGAAATTGCTATTTGACCATCTGTCAGTTCCTCTGAAATTCTATCTCACTAATTCTACCTCAAATTTATTTTCTATCATTTTTTTCCTGTCCCTGTTTTTGGATTCCTCAAGCAATCCCATCTAATCTCAATTAGTTTGACTGGGTTTTTCTCTTCCTTCCTTTCTGTCCTACTCTTCTTTGTTTTATTTTCATTATAGGAAGAAAAGTTACCAGTGAGCTCTCTAAATCCCACTCCTGCCACAAGTATCTGTTACCACATTTTCCCTCTAAAAAGTTCTAGCTCTTCAAATCTGCACTTGGTGTAATGCCTCCACCTGGCTCTGTTTGGACGTCCACTACCTCTTGTGGGATAAGTCATCCCCCCACTCCTTTCAGGATTCCAAATTAGCACTGGCCCAGGGAAGTCCTGCTCTGTGGACTCCACTACCACTGCCTCATAAAACAATTGAGGATCCCAAATTTGAGAATTTTTTGTGGTGAGTTTTCTCATAACATCAGTCTTCTCTGAATCTGCTATATTTGCCTCTCTCTATCCATCTTTGTTTTCCACAACATGCCTCTTCTACTGTAGGTAGCACCCACAGATATTCTATGCTCATATTCCACACTCATTCCTGCTTTATTCCTTTACTCTGCTGCTCCCCTGACTTGTAACACTTTGCTGTTTGCTAGCAGATATGTCTTCCACATCTTTCAAGGACATACTGCTCTATTTTAACTACCCTCTTCTAACATTTCTATTTAGCAATCTAAAACCACACAATATACCAAAAATCTTATATTCTCTTGTGCTTTATGTGTATCTATCTTCTATCTTCCAGTAGATTATAAGGTCCTTAAGGATAAAGACAATGTCTTTCCTTTCTTCTTTGTTTTCTACAGCTCCTAGCCAAATACGGAGCCAATAACAGGCAATCAGAAAGCACTGATTAATTGACTGAATTATTGACAGGCCATGGCTTCTGTCTTCTCTGCTTCAGGTATGTGGAGAGCCAACGCCATACCATTCAGGGAGACTATATAGATACCATGGAAGAGCTGGCTGATCTGGTGGGTGTCAGGCCCAGTCTGCTGTCTCTGGCCTTCACTGACCCCAAATTGGCAATACAGATCATCTGGGGACCCTGCACTCCAATCCAGTATCGTCTGCAAGGCCCTGGAAAATGGGATGGAGCCCGAAAAGCTATCCTCACCACAGAAGATCGTATCAGGAAGCCACTGATGACAAGAGTTATCGAACACACTAATTCCACGACTTCAACAATAACAATGGCTAAGTGTATGCTGGCTGTTGTTTTCTTTGCTATAATTGTGACCTACTTTTAGCTGTCCCATTTGTCATTGCCCCAGTTTTCTTTGGAAAGCTGCATCTAGAGATGCCTTCAGAATCTGATGAGATTGAACAGCTCTCGGCTTCACATTGTTCAGGAATCTACTTTTCTCTTGCCAAAGCATTAATCTTCTTTCCTCTTTTCCCTACAGTGAGACTCTAGCTTTTCATTCATATTGATTTCCCTCCCGTCCTCTTGTGACCCACCACTTTTTCCTTTCAATAACCCCTGGACTATGAGCTCAAGTATCCTTTCAGTCATCTTTGTAAGTCCTTAGCAGACTTCTTGACATGTGGTATGTGCTTAATAAATGTTGTCAATATTATGGTGGGGAGAAGTCAATATCTGTATACTGGGTGACTGCATGGAACTCTGCTGCTGATAGGATTTGATATTCTATTAGAAGTTCAATCTTGGAGCACCTGGGTGGCTCAGTCGGTTCAGTGTCCAACTCTTGATTTCAGCTCAGGTCATGAACCCAGGGTTGTAAGATCAAGCCCAGTGTCAGGCTCCATGCTGAGCGTGAAGCCTGTTTAAGATCTCTCTCTCCCTGTGCCCCTCTGTTGAGTGTGCTCTTGCTCTCTCTCTCTCTCTCTCTCTCTCTCTAAGGAAAAAAAAAATAGCTCAATGTTTTGTTTTTAATACTGTAACTAAATGTAGGTTTCCTGAGAGATCAGAGAATTAATGGTCTTATATTCATCTAAGATAAGATATATAGACACTTAAAACATTTTATTTCACTAGTGATTCACTAGTGTGTCTGATACCTCGTCCTTTTTACTCTTTTCCCCTAAGCAATCTCTCTTTATTTTCTCAATGAAGAAACTACCTTCAACTTTCTATGCTCAGGGGTCATCCTAATAATCCAGCATCTGTGAATAGATTTGACTTGGCTGAAAAACTTGGGATTTTAAGTTAGCTGTCTGATCTTCTTTTGATCTCTTAGTTCCCATATTAGGATCCAACAAGACTTTGCCTTAGAAAATGTGATCCATAGCTGCCAACTTTTGTGGTATGGCCTACAAATGTCATTTGTCTCCCCTCACTCCTACTTTCTCCTCTCCACTCCCTCACACACACAGAGTCTAAGTAGTCAATATTCAAAGAGGTTATTTATGTATTAAAACATGATTGATACTAACTAAATACAGGGGCAGTCTGCTTAAAACAGTTCTCTTAGGGGCGCCTGGGTGGCTCAGTCGGTTGAGTGTCTGACTTCGGCTCAGGTCATGATCTCACAGCTCGTGAGTTTGAGCCCCGCATCAGGCTCTGTGCTGACAGCTCAGAGCCTGGAGCCTGCTTCTGCTTCTGTGTCTCCCTCTCTCTCTGCCCCTAACCCACTCGCATTCTGTCTCTGTCTCTCTCAAAAATAAAATAAACATTAAAAAAAACTTAAAAAAAAAACAGTTCTCTTAATGGCATACAATGTAGTTCTGAAAAGCAGCAAATGAAAAGCAGAGACTCCCGTTTATGTCCCAGGACTGCTGTTGATCCTGTTTTCTCATTTGTAGAAGCTCTATTCTGTTCTTGTCTCACAGAGTTAAACAAGCGTTAGCTATTGGGCACACCAAATTTCATCAACAATGGGACTAGATGTACCAGCCAGGTTTGTATTCATAAATAAGCTGTCATGCAATACATTTTCACATTGCTGCCTGTCATATAACCAAAGGACAAATCTGAACAGCTAAAGAAACATTAGAAATCATTATTTCCCAATGTAAATGCACATAAGAGAACCAGAAATGTAAGAACTACAACTTGCTCCTAATCATTTAACTATTTGCTCATTTGACTATTTGCTGTTTAACTATTGGCCTAATTTACAGGTAGAAATGTCTTTTGAAAATTAGAGAACAAAGAAATGGTATTACTTCTTAGGTCTTTTTCCTTCCCTAAAATTTGTGATACTGGTGATTTATCATCTTTTAAAAATGGACTCAATATCTTACAATCTGCAGATTATTCTAGTCCAAAAGTAAAGGTTGCTTACTTCTTTTTCATTTCCTTCTTTTAACATATAAATTTGCCTTTTTTAACATGTAAGCTTATTGAATGAACAGCCCTTTGATAATGTAATTACCAGTTATCAGCAATAAGTACCCCAATTTCCTCTTTAAATAAAAGTATGTAATTATAACTTCATTGACTCTCTCATTTTATTTATAATATGCAAGGTTACAGAAAAAATCATTGGTTAACTTGTAAACCAAGCTAAAAGTAAGATATGAATAGGAAACCAAACTAAAAACAACTCCAGATACAAAGCCCTCACTGCTGATGAATGTGTACTAATATTCATCACTTTACCATCCTTTGCTTTTGTAATTATGTTGAAAGGTTATATCACTTTCCCATTATATCACTTTCCCATCATATTACACACACACACACACACACACACACACACACACACACAGAGTCTTATTATGCCAAGAAAGTAAGAAAGTGCTCAAAAAACAAACTGATGGGGGTATGTCAAAGGGATACAGAAGCCAACCTAAAGTGGTCTCAATGGCCAAAGGTAGAACAATCTGAGCCACAAAACAGATGACCTAATATTGGATTATAATAAAGTATAAAAAATATCAATGAATCCATACAGATATATATAAATGAGTAATTTAATAAGTGGAGTAGAACAGACAAATTTCCCATACAGAAGAATTCTAAACAATTTATATAAATATTCTACCCTCAAGGAAATGGGGCACAACTCCCCACTCCTTAAGTATAGGCTACAGAGAGTATATTCCTTCCAAAGAGAACAGTATGGAAAGGGGAAAAAAAATAACATTACAGTGGAGAGATCTGACAAACACTGCCTCAGGTGCATGATCAAAATGAACATAACCAGTGAGTCATGTTGATAGTCATGCAGCCTTAATATGTGATGACAAGGGTACTTTATCCCTGTGGTCTTCCTCCCCAAAAATGATAGCACCATCTAATCATAAGAAAACGTCAGACAAACCCAAGTTCAGGAATATCTTACAAAATAGCTAACCATGTTGAAACTATCAAGATCATCAAAAACAAGGAAAGTCTGAGAAATTGTCATAGTACAGAGGACCCTAAAGAGACCTGACATCTAAATGTAATGTATCTAAAAACAACTCAAGATACAAAGCCCTCATTGCTGATGAATGTGTACTAATATTCATCACTTTACCATCCTTTGCGTTTGTAATAATGTTGAAAGGTTATATCCCTTTCCCATTGTATCATTTGCATATAAGAACATTGGATAGGATCCTGGAACATACAAAGGACACCAAGTAAAAATTACAGAAATATCAGGCATGTGAGTGTGTTCTGGAGGTACCACTGCCAGCACCACCACCACCCAGAGCCTGAGCAGAGCCACAGCACAGCCACTGTGTAGGGGAGGGAGGGAGGAGGAGGCCCAGACCCAAGTGGGGGATAGATTCCCAGAAGTGGGATGACTGGATCAGAGGGTGTTTACTCTGTGTATAACAGTGTGTGTGTCACTGTAACTTCAGTGGTATTGAGTAGATTGTCAGGATTCAAACAGACCAGGTCATGTGTGAGTATAAGCTAGTGGTCCTTGGTTCAGGAGGCATGGGAAATCTGATCTCACAGTTCAGTTTGTTCCCAGAATTTTTGTTGAAAAATATGACCCAACAATAGAAGATTCCTCCAGAATTCTTCAGAAAGCAAGCTAAAGTAGATTGCCAACGGTGTATGCTTGAAATCCTGGACACAGCAGGACAGAGGAATTTATAGCAATGAGGGATTTGTGTATGAACAACGGCCAAAGGTTTGCACTAGCATATCCTATTACAGCTCAGTCCGTGTTTCATGACTTATAGGACCTGAAGGAACTGATTGTATGGGTTAAGGATGCAGAAGATGTCCAATGATTTTAGCTGGCAATAATGTGACCTGGAAGATGAGCAAGTAGTTGGCAAAGAACAGGGTCAGAATTTAGCCAGATGGTTAAAAAAAAAAAAAAAAAAAAGGAAAAAAGGGTTAGGAAGATGGTGGTATGACCATGCCTTTTTAGAATCTACTACAAAGTTAAAGATCAACATTAATAAGATCTTTTATGACCTGGTCAGACAGATAAATAGAAAAACACCAGTGGGGAGAGGCGCCTGGGTGGCCCAGTCAGCTAAGTGTTTGACTTCTGCTCAGGTCATGATCTCACAGCTTGTGAGTTTGAGTCCTGCTTCGGGCTCTGTGCTGACAGCTGGGAGTCTGGAGCCTGCTTCGGATTCTGTGTCTCCCTCTCGCTCTCTGCCCCTCCCCAACTCACACTCTGTCTCTCTCTGTCTCTTTCTCTAAAAAATAAACATCAAAAAAAAAATTTTTTTTTAAGAAAAAAGAAAAACACCAGTGGAAAAGAAGAAGCCCAAAAAGAAATACTGTCTGCCGCTTTAGACCCGCAGTAAGCAGCAGCTCTGGGCCAGATTACAGGAATGAACTGTGGCCTAACTGGGAAATACGAGCATTCCAGACTTCAGAAATTAAATCTGAAGAGGCTTCTCCTGTTTTATATATTAGGTGAAGAATTTAAATCTTGTATTGGGTTGCACAATTTCCCTGGAGAAAAAAAAAATTGCTCTCTGTATTATCACTTGGAAAATAATAGTATGTCTCCTTTGTAATAGCAGTTATAACAGATGTGAAAATAAATATACTTGACTCTAATATGATTACAAAAAAAGAGCATGGATGCATTTCAAATGTTAGATAGTACTACTGTAATCAAATGATTTCATATTGACCTCTTTATCATGATTCTTCCCTGTCCAGCACTAAAAAAGTTGAACCATTATACTTCATATCTGTAATGATACATATTATGAAATTTCCCCTCAAACCCATTGCACCAGATAACTTTTTGAGTCACTGGCTTCATTTTGTATTTAAAAAATTATGGGGGCACCTGGGTGGCTCAGTCCGTTAAGCATTCTATTTCAGCTCAGGTCATCATCTTACAGTTTGTGAGTTCGAGCGCCACATATAGGGCTCTGTGCTGACAGCTCAGCCTGCTTCGGATTCTACGTCTCCCTCTCTCTCTCTGCCCCTCCCCCACTCGTGGTCGGTCTCTCTCAAAACTAAATTATGAAATACCCTTGTCATTATATTCTAATTAAAATTGTGCATAATCTTTTGCAAAAGTGAGTCTTTTACAGGAAAAAAACTGGGATAACTGATTTCTATAGTTTTCAAAGCTAAAATATATAATAAATCAACTCTAATATTGCTTTTGGTATTTTACCATCAGATTAAATGACAGCTTTTATGAATGATTAAATTTTAGTACATTTTCAAAAAAACTAAAGAAATATTAATAAAGTATGGATTTTGGTTAATAAGAATGTACCATTATTGGTTTATTAGTTGTGACAAATATACCATAGTAATGGGAGATGTTAACAATAAAGGAAATTGGCTGTGGGGTATATAGGAACTCTACTATTTTTGCAACTTTTCTTAAATCTAAAATGATTCTAAAGTTTAAAAATTATTTAAAAAAATAAAGAAATACTTTTTTTTTTTTGGTTCAGGGCTTGACCCAGAGCCACATTGTAGTGAAACTTTCTCAGAGAGAGGAAGAATATTGGATAGTATCATTCATTTAAATTACTATGTTTTCCCTTAATTATATATTAAGTTGTTCTAATAAAGCATAATATAACTTACTTTAGCAATTTTGTTTTCTTTGCTGAATATAGACTACAATTGTAGAGAGGAGAAAACAGTGAAATAAGGTCAAAAGAGACCTCTTGAAATCACTTAGATAAGTTCTTTCCTGTAGCTGAGCAGATTGAGCTAATAGTCTCCACTAGCAAGATTTATGGTATATTAATGGTAAGTACATTCATAAATGAGATGATTTTGCTTAATACTGAGTCTGCGCCCCTGTTACTTTTGTCAATGGCAATATAATATACAATAGGATATAAACATCCTCCATACTGCTTACTTGGAATTTTCCGAAGTGCTGTGTTTTTCCATGCTTGTCTAAACATTCTTTTGCTGTACCCTCCTGTTGGTAAATTCTCCACTTGCCCTAATGGCTAGCACTTCTTTTACCCTCAAGATTCACTTCATCTGTTATCTTCCAGGAATCTCTCACTGATCTCCAATTTGAAACAGGTGACCTTTTGCACCCTTATCGTACCCGGTATGTTGCTTAATTTTATTTGGTGAATATTTTTGGCACCTATGTAATATCAATTGGTTCTTTCCCCTGTTTCCTCCTTGAACTACTAATTCTTTGGAGGAAGAGACTTTGTAATTACTCTGTATGTTCCCAGGGCTGCTTAAAACACAGTAAGACCTCAGTAAATTAGTAATTAATTGAATGAATAAATTCAACGTATTTTTTAAAATAGGAATGTTTTTAAAGGATTAAATAAAATTGTGAATATACCTCAATACACACATACATAAAAATAAAATAATAATACTTTTATTAAAAAGTGATTGAGGAGCTTAAGGATGCTTAACATGTTGAAATGTCTTTCAGTACCTTGACACTTTAAGAAACATTTTTTTAACACTTACTTATTTTTGAGAGACAGTGTGAGACAGAGCATGAGCACGGGAGGGGCCATTTCTCCCAAGAGTCCTGATTCCTCTTATTCAAGAATTATATTAGAACCCAAAAACTAGGTGCTAGGTGTGCTCATTGCTACTGGGATGTTTTTTCTAGGCCCTTCACAGGCCAGAACTTGAAAATACATGTGCATATACTAACACATGAATACACACATATTCATAATTATTTCTGTATTTGTCCATCTGTATCTATGAGTAAGGTAAACATGAATTCATATTGATGTCTTCAAATCTAACCCAGGATTTAGAGATGGACATGTACACTCCTCTCATCGTACAGATAGAAAATTTATAACTAGAAAGATAAAGATACTTATCCTAAGTCAAACAGTTCACAGTTAGCAGTCTCTTTGTACCAAATCAGTACTCATGTGGTGATACTATATACATGTGTGTATGTGTGTGTCTGTATATATATATATATATATATATATATATATATATGCTTATTAATTAAGATGCTAATCGAAATACTAATTCTTCAAATAATCTAAGTTTATACTTTTGGAAAAGGAAATTCTCAGTAAGTGTTTAGTCATAAGTATCACTATAGACATTTATGTGCCTTTAAGTGCCAGGTTTGGGGTCATACCTAGCTGGAGTCATGGTCACTCCTTTGAAGATGTCAAGGTTGTGAGCAACTGAAGAGCAGGGGGCACTTAGTACTAGGCCCTTGTCAAGTTCTAAAAAATGAATGAGGTACACATATCATTTTTGGAAATACTGGCTAAATATTTAACCTGAGCCTTGTTTATAAAATGAGATATGATTATTCATTCAGCTTACCCTCATGGGGCAGTTTTGAGATCACATGATATAATTCATATGCAAATTCTTTGGAATCTGAAAGAAAGAATTATGACAATATGGTGAGGAAAATTCTGGACCCTTTAATTTCGTTCCTCTTCCTTTGGGTGGACAGAATGTAAGAATATCACCACCATTTCTGGGCAGAATAAAATTATTTTAAAATAAAAAATAAGAAACCACAGAAGACCCCAAATAGGCAAAGGAATCTTGAGAAAGGTGAACAGAACTGGAGGTATATTCCTGATTTCAAACTACTATAATCAAAATAGTATGGTACATATATAAAAATAGATACACAGATCAAAGGAGAGAGTATAGGGCCACCTGGGTGACTCAGTTGGTTGGGCTTCCCACTTCAGCTCAGGTCATAACCTTGCAGTTCGTGAGTTTGAGCCCTGCATCAGGCTCTGTGCTGACAGCTCAGAGCCTGGAGCCTGCTTTGGATTCTATGTTTCCCTCTCTCTCTGCCCCTCACCCTCTCATTCTCTCTCTCATTCTCTCTCTCTCTCTCTCTGCCTCTCCTTGGCTTACACTCTCTCTCAAAAATAAATAAAAACATTGAAAAAATTTTTAATTAAAAAAAAAAAAAAAAGGAAGAGAATAGAGTCCAGAAATAAACCCACCTATATACAGTCAACTAATCTTTGACAAGGGCACAAAGAACACAAAATTCTGAGAGAGTCTCTTTAATAAGTGGTACTGGGAAAACTGAATATCCACATACAAAAACAAAAACAAAAACAAAAAACCTCTACCTTATAACCTTATACCACTCACAAAAACTAACTCAAAGTGGATTAAAGATTTGAATTAAGACCTGAAACTATAAAACTCCTCAAAGAAAACATAGAGGGTAGACTCCCTGACTTTGGTCTTGGTGATATTTTTTGGACTGGACACCAACAGCAAAGGTAATAAAAGCAAAAATAAACAAGAGGAACTACATCAAACTAAAAAGTTTCTGCACAGCAAAGGAAGCCATCAACAATACGAAAAGGTGACCTTTGGAGTAGGAGAAAATATTTATCTGATATTGAACGATATATCTAATCTATCTGATAAGGGATTAATATCCAAAATATATAAGGAATTCAGACAATTTAACAGCAAGAAAACAATCCAACTAAAATATATGCAAAGGTCCTTAGGGTTCTGGTCACCAATTCCAACGTTGGCATACCAACAAACAATTCTCAGGACATGTGGGAAATCAAATAGCTATGTCCTGGTAAAGGAGATTATAGGCAACGTGTTACACTGCTTTCTGGCCATCTGAGAGGAGGGTTGAGGGGCTGATCCTTCCAACCCCTGGTATGGTTTAATCAGACGGGCAGGTGCCCAGCATGATCCTAATGGGAGAACACATGCCTATCCCCTTCCCCAAGTTATCAATTCATAAAGTCCTTTCCATGAATTATCACCTTGTATGTCTTTGAGTAAAACCTTGGCTAGTATAGTAGAACTGGGAGGTGGTGCAAAAGCCACTTGGCAGCTGTATGGACTTTAGAATATCAAGTGGGTTGCACAACACAGGCAATTCATAATCAAGATTTAGGTATTCTGATAGGAGTGGAAATGCTCCAGACCATTATATCATGCCCAAGCGGATCATAGGTTATTCCAACAGTGCTCTACTATTGCAGTTGCTGCCTGGTCCCGAGTCCCTGACATAAAAACAAAAACAGGTTTCTTTGCCACCATATGGCAGGGAGCCACTGAGCCTTAGGTTGATTTCGTGAATAGGTTACAACAGTATTTCCAGGCACATAGATAATGAAGAAACTGCTCAAGTTTTATTGCAGCAATTGGCCTATGAAAATGCTAATGCGGACTGGCAGGCCGCTCTCTCTGGCATACGTACTCAAGCCAAAGGTATCCCTGAATTCATTAGGGCGTGCCAAAATGTGGGAACTGAGACACATAGCACACAAATTCTTGCAGCTATTATGAGGCCGTCTCCAGCCTCTCATGCCTGCTTTAAATGTGGAAAACCAGGGCACATGCAAAAGGACGGTCACCAACGAACAGGGGACAAACCAGTAAGTTACCCAATAAAGATAGTCCCAGATGTAGAAAAGGAAAACACTGGGCAAATCAACGCCGATCTAAATTTGATAAGGAAGGAGGATCCCTCTTGGGAAACGAGGAAAAGGGCATCAGCTCCCATGCCCCCAGTCCCAAGTGGAGCAAAACCATACAGAACCCTGTTCCTCAGGTTTTCTTTTAATTTTTTTTTTTTAATGTTTATTTATTTTTGAGAGAGACAGAGACAGAATGCAAGTGGGTTAGGGGCAGAGAGAGAGGGAGACACAGAATCCGAAGCAGGCTTCAGGCTCTGAGCTGTCAGCACAGAGCCTGACACGGGGCTCGAACTCACGAGCTGTGAGATCATGAGCTGTGAGATCATGACCTGAGCTGAAGTCGGTCGCCTAACCAGCTGAGCCACACAGGCGCCCCTCAGGTTTTCTTAAACCAGGTCAAGGTTGGGTTACAGACTTGCAGGCAGCCACCACTGGAGATTAAGCTATTGATAAAATTTCCTTTCTCTGGTAATTTACTAAAACATTTGTAAACTTATGAAGACTCATGTCCTGCATGACTGTGATCTCTATCAGTTAACTGTTTGTTTTCTTTCCTTTGTTCTTGGGCAGCCAGGAGTGCCTGAGGAATGTCACACATGTCCTACCACAGGGGGAGGGAGGTGGGCAGGTGGGGTTGTGGGTGTTAGCTCGTGCTTTGCCCTCAGATTGTTTTTGGCTCCCTCATCAATATGATCCACCAATCCCACTTCTGGGTATATATCCAAAGGAAATGAAACCAGGATCTCAAATAGGTACCTGCACTCCCGTATTTGTTGCAGCATTATTTACAATTGCCAAGATATGGAAGCAACCTAAGTGTCCACGGATGAAGGGATAAAAAAAATGTGTTACATAAAGTGGAAAATTATTCAGCCATGAGAAAAAAGAAAATCTTGCCATTTACAACATCATGGATAGACCTTAAGGGCATTATGCTAAGTGAAATGTCAGAGAAAGGAAATAAGTCAAACAGAGAAAGACAAATACCACACGATCTCACTTCTACACAGAATCTAAAAAAAAAAAAACAAAAACAAAAAAGTCAAACTCAGGGAAACAGGGATAGAATAGTAGTTGCCAGGGACTAATTGGTGGAAAAAAGGGTGAGATGTTGCTATAAGGGTATAAACTTTTAGTTATGAGTAAGAATATCTAATGCACAGCATGGTGTCTATAGTAAATAATAACTATTAGGATATTTGCTAAAATTGTAAATCCTAAGAAGTATCACCACATACACACAAAGTTAACTGTGGATCAATGGGTGTGTTAATTAACTTGATTGTGATAATCATTCCACGCTGTTTATATATACCGTCATTATGTTGCACACTTTAAATATATATAATTTTGTCAATTATACCTCAATAAAGCTGGAAAAATTTTTTAAATAAAACCAATGGTATTTGTTTTTAAAAATAATTGGTTTCCACAATGATTGAGTATTCTCTTATGTGTGTAAACTTGTATCTTTCCTTTTGCTAAAGCCGATTTTTAAAATAGTATTAAATTTTTGTTTTTGGGGGCGCCTGGGTGGCTCAGTCGGTTAAGCATCCAACTTCGGCTCAGGTCATGATCTTAAGGTTTTTGAGTTGGAGCCCCACATCAGGCTGTATCAGCAGGGAGCCAGCTTCGGATCCTCTGTTGTCCTTTCTCTCTGCCCCTTCCCAGCTTGCTCTCTCTCTCTCTCCAAAATAAACACTTAAAAACTTTTTTATTTTTTATTGAGGTATAATTTTCATACCATAACACTCACCCTTTTAAGTGTACCATACTGTGCTTTGGCAGATGCACACAACCACTACAATCAGGATTTAGAACTGTTCTCTATCCCCTAAAATTCCTTTGTGTTCCTTTGTACTCAACCCTTTCTCCCATCTTCAACTCCTAGAAGGCAGGGTTCTGTTTCTGATCCTCTGCTTTTTCCAGAATGTCATGTAAATGGAGTCTGGCTTCTTTCACACCCCATAACACATGTGCAATTCATCCATGTGTGCATGGAGTTTAATCCTTTTTATTGCTGAGTAGTTTTCCATTTACAGTTCTGCCACATTTTGTTTATTGATTCACCAGGTGAAGGACATTTGTGTTGTTTCCATTTGGGGATAAATAGAATAAAGCAACATATATTTGTACAAATAAACATTTGTATACAGGCTTTTGTGTGAACTTATTTTTATTTCACCTGGATAAATACTTAGGAGTGGGATTACTAAACTACATGTTAAGTGAATGTTTAACTTTATAAAAACTATCAATCAGGCTGTTGGGGCGCCTGGGTGGCTCAGTCGGTTAAGCGCCAGACTTTGGCTCAGGTCATGATCTCACGGTTTGTGGGTTCGAGCCCCAGGTCAGGCTCTGTGCTGACAGCTCAGAGCCTGGAGCCTGCTTCAGATTCCGTGTCTCCCTCTCTCTGCCCCTCCCCTGCTTGTGCTCTATCTCTCTCTCAAAAAAAAAAAAATAAACATTAAAAAAAAATTTTAAACATCAGGCTGTTTTTTGAAATGGAAATCACCAAGATGACATGTCCTACCCCTCCCTGATCACAAATGGGAGGGGAGATGGGGATGTAAACCTCCAGATGCTCCATCTAACCTGCCATCAAGTTCTGTAAAATCAGTACACTCTTCTCCCATTCCCAAGTCCTCACCTCTCAGAGGAAGGACACCTTTAGCAGTGCACATAAAAGTTTACCGTGCTATGAGGTGTCCCAGGCTGTTATTTTCCTCTGTTTATCAGGCAGAATGGCTGATTTGAAGAGATCAGTGGCAATGACATCTGAGACACAGTAACATCCAGCAAACCCCCACCAACTACTTTGCCTATTACCTCCTTTTCCTTCCCTCTGTAAAGAAAGAGAGAACATCGGGACACCAACAATAAAACTAAATGGAGAAATTATACTCGTATTGGTTAAGAGATCTTGTTTCTTTACCTAGTCATTCATGAGTCTACGAAAACAAACTTGGGACTAGAAAGAAGCAGTTAATCCTTCCTATGGTGTCAATTACTTCCATCCTGTGTCTAAATATGCAATATGCAGAGTTGACTTAATGTTAACTATTGCCTGATTTATAAATGCTACTAGAGCAGAACAGTGTCATGGACTAATTCCCCAAAGGAGAAAACCCAAAAATCACTTCTATTTAGTTTTACAAGTTTATTTCTTAATAAGTTTCGCTTGTCCAGTATAACACTTGGTTTCCTTCTCCTATGCTGATTTGACTGTTGTAAAGTAATACACACCAGGGACATATTATTTGGCATAGAGAAACCACCCTGGGGTTAGAGAGCTGAATAGTGCACAAGGTTGAATGTATTACTCCTTCAAGGGCCTTGCTTCACATCCCATGGAAAGAATAAAATGAACTGGCAGGGAGGGAAATGGTAGGGACCAAAGAGGAGACAGCCAGGAAGTCAAGATTTTGGAGGGATGAGCAAAAGGCTGCTGTAAAAATGTACCTTTTTTTCTGCAAATTGTCTTTGGTTAAAAGCCAGAGAATAACTGAGTTCATTAGAGGCAGAGGAAAGACAAAAGGCAGAGAAGTGGATTTGTTGAACTTAAGTGGATGGGTTTTCAATTTAAAATAAACTTTTCAACAAACAGAGCTACTCATTCAGAAAGGGTGGTCTTGGGGCACCTGGGTGGCTCAGCCCATTAAGCCTCTAACCTCAGCTCTGGTCATGATCTTGCAGTTTGTGAGTTCCAGTCCCCAGTCCCGCTCTGTGCTGACAGCTCAGAGCCTAGAGCCTGCTTGGGATTCTGTGTCTCCCTCCCTTGCTGCCCCTCCCCCCCAAATAAATAAACATTAAAAATTTCAAAAAGAAAATAAAGGGTGGCTTTGTACAACTTGGATTCCCCATCACCGGTTGTTTAAGTGGTATTATCTTGTTAGAAATGTAGTAAACAGTATTCATGTATCCCTCATTGGGTAAATGTGTATTAAAAGCTTACTCTGTACAAGGCGCATGCAGAATATGAAGAGGAATCATCCAGATTTGCTCTCTGCCAGCTGTCAAAGCAGTGCTTCTTACACTCCAGTATGTATACACATTCCCCTGAGGATCTTGTTAAAAGGCAGATTCTGATTGTGTAGTTAAGGCCTCAGATTCTACACCTGTAACAAGTGCCCAGGTGATGCCAATGTTGCTGGGCTGGGTTAACACATACTGAGTGATAAGGGTTTCTCGTAGGGAATTAGGCATGCACATAATTATACAAGGTAAGAATTAGTAAATACCATAGAAGTTCCATTAATTATCAGTAAAAACCTAGATCTGTCCCAATCCTAGAACTATCTTTGTCCTTTTCTGCCTTCTGTCTTCCTTGTTTTTGTTGTTGCTCTTTCTCAAATTTTATTTCTTCCGGGGTTGCTCATTGTATATGCTGTCTCTTAGCTTAGAATAGCTTTCTCCGCCTCTTCAGACTAACGTTTCACTAATTTGTCAAGGTTTATCTCTTAATCACCCGTTATTCCCTGGGCCCCAGTCGAGGCTGACTGCTCCCCACATCAGTTAGTTTGAACCCCAAGCGATTGCCGCTACTTCCTTCTGACTCCAGTAGGAAGTCTGGTTTTTAATTCCCCATCGGAACCCACCTCTTCGGGCCTATCCTAAGAACCCTGCCCAGAAAACGTTTTGGCGAACCTGAAGCCGTGTCGGGCGGCCGGGAAGACAGCAGCGCCGCTTCTCCGGGTACAGGACACCCGAGCCCAGCGAGGCGGTTCTAAGTGTCACCTGGAGACCACGCCCATAAAGGAAGGCCAGGGGGCTGACCGCGACAATGATTCCTGGTCCAGGGCCCCCGAGCGGACATCCCAGCCCCGGCGCGAGGCTAACTGCGGAGCTGGCGCCCCCGCCTGGCGCAGGAGGCTGCCCACCACCGAGGCGCTGGCGGCTAGAGAGGCCGGCGAGCTCCCGGTGCCGTCGCCGCGCGGCCGCAGGGAACGCGCGGGGCGGGCCTCGCGCCACTGGCCTTGTAGCCATTTTAGGAGGAAATCAGGTTTGCTAGCCCGGGGCGCGGCTTCAATTTCAATAACTTTATTGGTGGCCTTATCCGCAGAACAACCATCGCACTGGTGGCTAGGGGAGGAGGGAGAGCATCGCGGGAGGTGATTGGGGTGGGGGCGCGCCTGGGCAGTGCGCGCGGGGATGCGGGGAGTTCCCCAAAGTGGGTTTCCTGAGCAGCAGGCATCCAGAGGGTTTGGAGTGGGGGGGGTTCCGGGCGCCCCTGGAGGCTGGGGGAGGAGGGGTCCCCGGGCTCGGCTTCCCTGGGGCGGGGATTCCCTTGCCCGAATCCCCAGGCGCAGGGGCGGAGCCAGGGGCGCCCCTGACGCGGCCGCCGGGGTGTTCCTAGTCCGGTGTTGTTCCCCACGGCAGGTGGCCCTGGACTCGAGCTGCAGCCATGGGAAACACCACCAGCGACCGGGTGGCTGGGGAGCGCCACGGCGCCAAGGCTGCACGCTCCGAGGGTGCCGGCGGCCATGCGCCGGGTAAGGAGCACAAAATCATGGTGGGGAGTACCGACGATCCCAGCGTCTTCAGCCTGCCGGACTCCAAGGTGAGCGTTCCCCACGCCCCCAGCGGGCGCTGCAGCAGCGGGCTGGGTGTCAGCGCTCCTCCTCTCTTGGTTCTTTCTTAGCACGCTGACCTAGCTTACGGTTTTCTGAATTAAAGGGATTTTTCGGGCACGGAGATGTTAGATGGTAACTACTCCTGCGGTGCTGCCTCAAAATAGAATAGAGGCGGAGTTTTTGTTTTTCGACTAATCTGTTGGCCATGATTACGATGGGGACTGTAGACACCCCCACCCCCAATATCTGGTTTTCCTAACAGGCAGGTGCCCTCTTCTAGAGTATTGATGAATTTATAGGTTGTAAGTTGCCTGAGTTGCTGACCATAGGCAGCAGTTTCTCAAATTTGACCTGAGGTGGGTAAGTGACTTTATTTTTCCTGACAACTTATATGTATCAGTATCATTTTGCCCTTCTAAGAACTCAGCACTTCTTTTTTTTATTTATTTAAATTCAAGTTAGTTAACATACAGTGTAGTATTGGCTTTAAGAACTCAGCATTTCTGATCCTCTTGCCCTTTGCATGGCTGTGAGCCATGCAACCACTTGCTTATTTGATACAATCTCCTAATCTTGGGGATCAATAAAGGACCTTCTTTGGTTGACTGCTCAGTGTTCATCTCATACTTTATAGTTGTGGTAGTTCAGGTGGTGTTTCTTTCATGCCCAGCTGCTCCTCAAGTGGGAGAGCAGATGATTCCAGGATTTCTCCACTTCCTGTTAGTAGTTCATAACGATACCATCGCTGAAAACAGACAGCCCACAGCTGTCCCCGGGACCTTGAACTCAAATCCAAGGACTTTGAGAAAAGTGGCAACTTGTGTTCACCAGTAGAGATAGATGGAGCTGACAGCAATGTGATTACCAACCGAATGTTCCTAGTCACATTGAGAGCTGTCAGCATGATAAACAATAATTCCTCCAGACAGTCTGAGTGGGGTGAAGTAGAAAAATGGAGGGATTGAGGAGATTGGGGTGTGTTTGATTTTTTTTTTTTTTTTTTTTTTGTCTTTATCACTACAAACCTTTCACCAAACTGGAGTTTTACAGAGTAAAGAATGACTTGCCCAGTCGGTGGCACGTGAAATTTGGATTCTGTTTATTTTCTTGAATCCCAATTGAGAACATAACCACAGAAAAAGAAGTCAAGTTGATTAAAAGGACCACTTCTTGGTGTTTCTTCTCCATTCCTTTCTTCATTTTCCCACTCCAGGACTTCTTCCTCAAAATATGAGCTGTCTACCCAGTCACTTGAATTTACTTCTTCAAAGCTTTTTCAAGGTGGTCCATCTCGTAATTTAACCCTTTTCCTACATCGATGACTCAGGATTTAAGTACAGTGAGTGTGTTTGTCAAACTGTGACTGCAGTAACCGGTGTCCTGATTAAAAGCCAGGTTCCTCCATCTGAAATGGAACCTTTTTGGGGTCATTCTTTCCCTTTACCTCAGTCTTGCCATTTGTGAATAAGAAAATCGGTTCAGATAATTCCTCAGGTCTCTTCTACATCTAAAATTGTATAGTTCTCAAGCTAGTCTCTTTACTTCTTCCTTCAGTGTTTCACTTAAACATTTTCAAACTATAATTCTCATTGTTTTGCCTCTTTTCCTGATGATCTTGCTGACTATTTAACTTGGAGTAAATGGTCTTTCCGCTAGTCAGCTGCACTAAGGCCTGCCTCAGAAATGTCATGTCATATGTGGGAGGGCTTTCTTCCAAAGCTAGGCATATTAATAGTTTGTAGCTTTCAAACTCTAAACTGAAAATACTAAATCATGAAGGTAACTCATAGGAACAGTGGCAGTGGGGCCTGCATTCCTTCAAATGCCAGTAGTCTCGGTGGACCAGTTCAGTAGTTCTCAATCCTATTTGCACATTAGAATCACTTGAGATTTGTTTAAACACTATATGGAAAATTGGAAACATTTTCCACATTTCAAAGTAGGGAGAACAGTGTAATGAACTCCTATATACCCATCACCCAGTTTAAATCATGATCAAATTGTGAACAAATTTATATCATCTATACCCCAATCCACTCCCCCCCCCCAATTATTTTGAAGCAAATTCCAGACATCCTAGCAAATATTATTTTGTCTGTAAATATTTTAGGATGTATCTCTAAAGATGAGGTTTTTTTCTTTATTTTAACTTAATCACAGTATTGTTATTATTCTGTGAGCCTTTTTAAAAATAGATTCCTAGGCCCTGTATCTAAATCAGAATCTGAGAGTTACTCTTAGGCATGTGTAAAAACTTCTGTGATTTTAATGCAGCCAGTTAGGCAAGAGTGCATTGCTTTCAGAATATGGAGATCAAGGTTTTCACTTAAGTCACTTATGTAATATGAAAGTCCCTTCAATTCTGTTTCTCAGTTTACTTCAGTTTATGCTGCTACTGGTGTCTCATAGTGTAGTTTTGAGGAATATTGAGAGACAATATGTAAGGTAGACTACCTTAGCCATTTTGAAAGTAAAGCCCAAATGAATAAGTTAATCCTTTTTTTTAACCCACATTATTTTATTTGCTAAATGTTTTGACTTGATACAGTACAGTCCTGTTTACCTATTTAACAAAGTCATTTAAGCCGGTCTAAAGTGGGGATCAGCAAACTTTTTCTGCAAGGGACCAGACAGTAAATATTTTAGACTTTGTGGCCATATAGGTTTTGTCACAACATTCAATACTGCTACTACAGCGTGAAAGCAGCTGTAGATAATATATAAATGAATGTGTGTGGCTATTTTCCAATAAAAGCTTATTTATAAAAGCATCTGGCTCACCGGCCATAATCTGCCAACTCTTGTTCTAAAGGATGGAAATGAAAAGAAACTAAGTAAGGAGACATTTGTTTTTAGAATCCTACAGACCTCATTTGATATTACAACCACTTTTGTTAAAGGAAGCTGGGTTACTTTAACCAGTTGGGTTACTTCTTGAGAGTCCAGAATTTTCATCCCTACTCCTGAAATAATTAGTATAAACTTGGCAGAAGTGAGCAAGTCAAGATTTCATAACACTTCCCAAAATTTAAGAAACGAATGATGATGATTTTTTATATTTTTAGTGTCCTTTTTGTAACCTGTTTGCTAAAATGAAGTTTGTGAATTATTTATGAATTTCAGTATTTCTAACTTCCATTACAACTGATCATTGAAAACTGTTCCTATTTACATGTGAAAAATACATGGCTAACTTTATTGCTTTTTATAGAAGCATACTTTTTTTTCATATTTTTTCTCTTAAGAGGTACTCAGAAGCATGTCATAATTGCCTGCCTGTGAGTTAATCTGGTAACAGCCAGTAAGCTTCCCCCCCATCTTTTTTTTTTTTTTTTAATGTTTTTTATTTTTGAGAGAGAGAGAGAGAGAGAGCGCATGAACGGGGGAGAGACAGAGAGGGAGACACAGAATTGGAAGTAGGCTCCAGGCTCTGAGCTGTCAGCACAGAGCCAGATGTGGGGCTCGAACTGACGAATCATGAGATCATGAGCTGAGCTGGAGCCGGATGCTTAACTGACTGAGCCACGCAGGTGCCCCAATCCCCCTTTCTTTTTTTTTTTTTTTTTTAAAGGGAGATCCTAAGGCTCTGAAAGGGTGGGTGATGTATGCAGCCTGTAAAGTTAGGCTGTGATTTGGGCAACCCTTGAGCATAAGCCATTTGACTATTTTGGTCCTCGATGAGTTCTTTATAGTTTATTCAAAATGTGATTTAGTTGCCAATTTCAAGGCTTACTGATCCTTAGTAGAAACCTAGCACCCCTCTGTAAGCTAGGGGCGAAAGTGACCTTTTAAGAATTCCTGGGTCACAATTTAGGGATGACCTAATCCTTCTTACAGCTCCCTGGGGACAAAGAATTTGTATCATGGCAACAAGATTTGGAGGACTCCGTAAAGCATACACAGCAGGCCCGGCCCACTGTTATCCGCTGGTCTGAAGGAGGCAAGGAGGTCTTCATCTCTGGGTCCTTCAACAATTGGAGCACCAAGATTCCACTGATTAAGAGGTGAAGACAAGTGTCTTGGTTGAGTCTACATGAGTCTACAAAGGAAACCAGAGACCTGATTTCCTTTCTCAGGAGAGAGACCTGGCTGTACTGCTCCTCTCCACCTGCTAGGGACTCTCTCTACAACATTTTCTGTGACCAATGACTACATTTGTGACATTTTTTTTTTTTTAAGCCTTGTAGTGAGTCAGAGATGTTTTACCCATTAGAATATCACTGCCTCAGAGGAACTTAGCGTAACAGCTTTGTGGGTACATTCTTTAGGACTGTTAACACAAATCCTATCTATGCTTGTGGGAAGTCATTTGTAACTGGCTGAGTCCACTTGTTCTGACTTCTGCATCAAAACAAAGTACAACATGACATCTAGTTACTAATGTGAGTTGTTGCTTGCAGAGCAGTAATGAATTATTTGGTAATCAGAATGGCCCTTTACATGTAGATCATTTTTCAGAAAATGCTCACCAAAATGTGGAAAGGGTACCTGAGGCATTTCTGTATCCTGAGGCTACCTGCTATCTTCTTTATACTTGTGAGGGGTCTGTTCCTACTGAAGCATATTAGTTGTGCTAAGGCAAACCATTTTGGGGATTAACATCTCTATCATTCTTTTCCAGATATTAGTTAAGAACTAAAGTTATTGGGAGGGGCTGGTAAATAAGTCTTCAAGGTAATACAGAAAAGGAGAATGGGTCTATAAATTATTTTCTATTCCGGGGGACAATTGCTTAGGAATGTGGGAGGCCATTGGTATGATGTTGTGAAAGTCTCATGGTTTTTACATTAACATTCTGTCTTCTAATAGGAACTTGGCCTGCTTAACTTTCTGTTTTCTTCTGTAGCCATAATGACTTTGTTGCCATCTTAGACCTCCCTGAGGGAGAGCACCAGTACAAGTTTTTTGTGGATGGACAATGGGTTCATGATCCGTCAGAGGTAAGGCCTTGATTTCCAAGGGTAACCATTAACTTAACTGTGTCCTTTTGGCTATTATTCCCCTTGGTGTCAAATGTCATTGCTGTCAGGATTGATGGGGCCCTACACTGGAGGATTTCTCTCTTGATTAAAGATGGAAGTGCTGAGTATGATCATTTTTAAAATAGGAGAATTAGATGGAAGAGATGAATTTGAAACCGGGTTTATGAATTGTTTCCATCCATTGTTTCAGCCTGTGGTTACCAGTCAGCTTGGCACGATTAACAATTTGATCCATGTCAAGAAATCTGACTTTGAGGTGTTTGATGCTTTAAAGCTAGATTCAATGGAAAGCTCAGAGACATCTTGTCGAGGTAAGTTTGTAGTATTTGCTCTTTCTTGATGTGTTCTTATAACGCATGTTCCTTCCCAAGGGTAGTTTTCGTTCTTTTGCTTTAATGTTTATTTATTTTGAGAGAGAGAGAGAGAGAGAGAGAGAGAGAGAGAATGAATGGGGGAGGGGGAGAGAGAGAGTGAGAGTTCCAAGCAGGCTTTTTGCTGTCAGTGCAGAGCCCGATGTGGGGCTTGATCCATGAACTGTGAGGTCATGACCCGAGCCAAAAAGCAAAAATCAGATGCTCAACAAGCTGAGCCACCTAAGCACCCCTTGTTTGTTTTTTCCTTTTCTCCTTAGGAATCTTCTTTTTTTTTTTTTTTTTTTTTTTATCCTCAGGAATCTTCTGAATCATATATATGTTTTATATACATATAATTTGTATAAATTTTTGGGCAACCCTTGAGCATAAGCCATTTGTCCATTTTGGTCCTAGATGAGTATATGTGTGTGTATGCGTAAATATATATGTATATATACATGTATACGTAAATATATATGTATATATACGTATATATATTTACGTATACATGTATATATGTGTGTGTATACATATGTATATATACAAATACACATGTATATATGTATATATATGCATACACACAACATATATATGAATCGTATATATGTTTTATATATGTATATATGTAAAATTTGTTAATATATATATTTTTGTCTATATACGTGTTTGTCCTGTAAACATTTAGGTCTCCTCTGAGACAAGAAAAACCTCAGTCTAGTGAATTTCATTTCAAACTTTTTTTTTTAATGTTTAATGTTAGTTTATTTTTTGAGAGAGAGAGAGAGAGAGAGCGCGCGTGCATGAGCAGGGAAGGGGCAAAGAGAGAAGACCCCTAATCTGAAGCAGGCTCCAGGCTCTGAGCCCAATGCAGGGCTCAAATTCACAAGGCGTGAGATTATGACCTGAGCCAAAGTTGGATACTTACGGACTGAGCCACCCAGGCGCCCTCATTTCAAATTTTTTAATGAGGATCTACAGCAAGACATTTGTTTTACATTGTAACCCAATTCTCTCCCTCCCTCCCTCTCTCTCTCTCCCCCCCTCCCTCTCTCTCTCTCCCTCCCTCCTTCTCTCTCTCTCCCTCCCTCCTTCTCTCTCTCTCTTGCTCACTCACTCGCACATACACATACACACCTGTAACACAAGTCTCATAGCAGAATGTGTGCCTTTGTTACATGCAATGTACTCTATTTTCTGTTTTATCCTTTCTTTCATAGGCCTATAGTTTAAAAAGCTATTTCTAGGGACACATGGGTAGCTAAGTGCATGGTTAAGTAAGTGCATGGCTAAGTTAAGCGTCTGACTCTTGATTTTGGCTCAGGTCATGATTTCATGATCATGAGATCGAGCCCCTCACTGGGACCCACACTGAGCATGGAGCCCGTTTCAGATTCCCTCTCCCTCTCCCTCTGCTTTTCCCTCGCTCACAGACTTTCACATGGGCTTTGAAAAAAATCAATAGTGGAGGCGCCTGGGTGGCTCAGTAAGTTGAGCATCCGACTTCAGCTCAGGTCATGATCTCACAGTTCGTGAGTTCGAGCCCCGCGTCGGGCTCTATGCTGACAGCTCAGGTCCTGGAGCCTGCTTCAGATTCTGTGCCTCCCTCTCTCTGCTCTTCCCCTGCTCATACTCTGTCTCTCTCTCAAAATAAAGATTAAAAAAAAAATTTTTTTTTCATAAAAAAATAAATAGTGAAATAAAAGCCTATTTCTAGTAATATTTCAAGTTTTCATTGACCCTTTGGCAGTATCACTCAGCTGAGGCTAGTTGTGTCTGGTTTGCCTTGTTTAGATGCATTAGCTTAATCCTGCTGGTTTGATAGCTTAGCTGGCAGTTTTATAGGGCCCTCCAAGTATGGCAGTCTTCAGGCGGGGGTGAAGGGAGGGAGGGTTACAAAAACCCCACAATTCTTTTGTGTGTATATTAACTGCATTATAAGTTTTGGGTTAAAAAAAAAAAAAATTCCTTAGGGGCACCTGGGTGGCTATGTCGGTTGGGCATCTGACTTCGGCTCAGTTCGTGATCTCACACTCTGAGTTTGAGCCCCACGTCAGGGTCTGTGCTGACAGCTCAGAGCCTGGAGCCTGCTTCAGATTCTGTGTCTCCCTCTCTCTCAGCCCCTCCCCCACTCATGCTCTCTCTCTCTCTCTCTCGCTCTCTCCTTCAAAAATAAACATTTAAAAAATAAATTCCTTGGTAGAGGAAAAGACCTGTATCTTTTTGTTTCTCCTAATACTACTTTTTCCATGGATTTCATCACATTGACTATAGCATCAGAAGAGTGATGTGCTCAGCACACTCACGGTTACCATTTTATTACATTACAACAAAGGCTGTACCGGTCTAAAGAACGGTGCACTGTGTTCCCAGTGAGTGCAGTTTTCCCTTGTGAGTTCAGAGCCTGCCCCTGCTACTCACTGGCTTTGAATTCATGGACAGGTCCTTCAACCTTTTTCCGTAAGTGCAGTATATTAGAATATCAGGGCACAAGGGTGGCTTATGTAGCTTCTAAGAGACCAATCAATGGTACCATAATTGTCTGTCTATGAAAATCATACAAATATTGTTTTTATTATATAATCTCAGAACATAAAGTTGGACATTCTTCTTGACTGGTTAGGCAGTGACCAAAAGAGTTTAGTAATACTGAATTAAATGATGAGACTGCTTGCAGCCCTCCACTTTTGCATTAGAGGATTCTGGCAAAGCAGCCAGTGAACATATACCCATTATTATACAGAAAGAGGACCGGCATACTTTTGATATTCTCTCTTCCTCCTTTAACCCAGTTTCCAGTTTCCTGATCTCCTTTGTGCCTGTATGGATTTGCCTACTCTGGACCTTTCATATAAACGGGATCACACAATACGTGGTCTTTGATGTTTGGCTTCTTTCACTTAGCAGGTTTTCAGGGTTCATCCATGTTTTAATGTGTATCAGAACTTTTTTTTTTTTTTTTTAAGTTTATTTTTGAGAGAGAGAGAATGGGAGAAGGAGAGGGAGGGAATCCCAAGCAGGCAGGGCTTGAACTCTCGAATCCTGAGATCATGACCTGAACCAAAATCAAGAGTTGGATGCTTAACCAGCTGAGCTGCCCAGGCGCTCCAATACTTCACTCCTTTTTGTGACAATAAAATTCCATTGTATAGATATATCATTCTGTTTACCTGTTAGCTGATGGACATTTGGATCATTTCCACTTTTTGTCAATTATAAACAATGCTGTTCTGGACATTGTGCTCAAGTTTTTGTGTGAACATGTTTTCATTTCCTAAGAGTGTAATTGCTGGGCCATCGGATAACTTTACATTTAACTTTTGAAGGAATTGGCCACCTGTTCTCCAAAGCTATTGTACTATTCCCTCCGGCAACAGGATGGTACAAAGGTTCCAATTTCTCCACATCCTCACCAATAATTATTTAAAAAAAATTTTTTTTTAATGTTTATTTAGTTTTGAGAGTGAGAGAGAAAGAGAGCACAAGCTGGGGAGGGGCAGAGAGAGACACACACACACAGGATCCAAGGCAGGCTCCAGGCTCCAGGCTCCGAGCTGTCAGCACAGAGCCCAGTGCAGGGCTTGAACTCATGAACCGTGAGATCATGACCTGAGCCGAAGTTAACAGACTGAGCCACCCAGGCGCCCCACCAACAATTATTATTGTGTCTTTTTTATTATAGCCATCTTAATGAGTGTTAAGTGGTATCTAATTCTGCTTTTGGTTTACATTTCCCTAACAACTACTTCAGTGTTAGTAATCTTGTCCTCACTGTTGCAATCATTGTAGCATCAGCAATCTTAAGAGTGTATATCCTTGTTGTCTGTTGCTTGGGTGTTTAAAAAAAAAAAAAAAAAAGAAATCTTAATTTTTTTCACATTGTTTGACAGTTCACAAACAATCTGTTTCTCATTTGAAACATCTGTTATCTCATTTGATTGCTATAAAGACATTGTGAAATAGGGTAGAGCTATTACTTTCATTTTATGAATGAAGAAACTGACTGTAGTAGGAGGATTTGTCCCAGGTCATACAACTGACATTAGAGTAGCTTTTCTCTGAACCTACAACTTTGACTCCTCATCCCCTCTTCTGTCCTCCCCATCATGTTGCCATGTTGAGGAATTTCATGTTCAGGATGACTCAGACTCTTTGCCTTACAGTTGTAGAGCCAGCAGCTTATAAGTTTATGATCTATGATTTCTACCATATTTAATATTAGCTGCCATGTATTGACAGTTTTTTTCACGCACTTTTACTAGTTCTGCAATTTTCCCTTATATTTGGGTAAATATCTTCCAGACCTTTCCAGCTCTCCCCCAGGGCCTTATGGTCAAGAAATGTACGTGTTTCGATCCGAGGAGAGATTCAAATCCCCACCCATCCTACCTCCTCACCTTCTTCAAGTTATTCTTAACAAGGACACTAATATATCTGTGAGTATCCTGAAAGGATTGCTGGGGCATCTGGGGGTTACTAGAACCATCTGATCCAAAGTTAGTAATCATAGAGGTCAGGATTATTACAAAGCTGTGTTGAGAATATAAATCATGTGTATATCAATAGCATTACAGATCCTTTTTTCCAGGGCTGAGTTGTTACTTTTCCAGCTATTGATATCAAAATTCATAGTTACCTTCTGATCGTAATAAATTAGACCCAGAACCATAGATTGTTAGAAGTCCCAGAAACTGGGACTTCTGTTCCAACAGAAGATAAGGCATATTTATCATTTGGGAGTATACAAAAGGAGTATAAGGGGTTTGGGTTTGTGTTTTTTCCCCGTATACTTGATATCTCTAGTCAGTTCACTTGATTCCCACTAAGGTTTTTGTCTCCTAACACAAATCTTCTGTACGTGTTGTGGGCAAGATTTTTGTTTTCACTCTTATTAAGGGAGATAAATAGATGCAAAGGCTTAGGGTTTGCCCTGGACTCAGAATTTTCCTAATTCTCTGTAATGAGAACAAATGATTGATATATAGTATCACTTAAAAGAAATATACATTCTAGTTTAGAGTTTCTCAACAGTTTTTTTTTTTTAATTTTTTTCATGTTTATTTATTTTTGAGAGAGAGAAAGCATGAGCAGGGAAGGGGCAGAGAGAGGGGGAGACACAGAATCCAAAGCAGACCCCAGGCTCTGAGTGGTCAGCACAGAGCCCGACATGAGGCCGGAACTCACGAACTGTGAGATCATGACCTGAGCCAAAGTCAGACGCTAAACCGACTGAGCCACCCAGCCGCCCCTCAGAAGTTTCCAAAGAGCTCTGAGGAAGAGTAAACTGGTTTAAAACTGTGCATTTAATCCCATTTAGTGATTTTTTTCTTTCTTAGTGTGACCCAGCCTTGCTTCCCGAGCCCAACCATGTTATGCTGAACCATCTCTATGCATTATCCATTAAGGTGAGTAGTGGGCCTGGCTCTTCCCCAAAATGAGAGGGAAGGGGTAACACATGTTCTCCAGTGGTAATTTGCCCTGCTACCTCACTGAAGCTAAAGCAGGCCGTAATGGTCAAATTGTAGGAGAAGTTTCTTAACTAGTAGGTGGATTTTTTTGTTTGGTTGTTTATTTTAAATCTTAGTCCCTATCCTACGTTCTGGCTAGCTGAATTGCCCTGTGACTTAATGAACCTTTTTCCTTCCTGGTTTCTTTTTGGATAGCTATAACCTTTGTACCACCTACTTAATTAAATTAGAGTTCATAGCACTAGGATTTCATTGCAGACAAAGCAAGTTTATCTTACCAGTTTGGAGAATCCTCAAATATGACTAAGGCTTTTGCTTTCTAAAGGTGGATAGGAGCTGCTGTCGGGTGCTTCAGTCACATATACCCACTGATTGCATCTCTCCTCTACACTAGGTAAAGGGGAAATGTGACCAGATTTGCTCTGTCACCTCCAACTCTTAGCGTTCTCCTTAGTTTTTCTGCTGCCTCGGAGTCTGGGTTGAAAATTATGCATTCAGTCCCATCACATCTTTGTGGTTTGGCTACTGGAGTAAAGTTTTAGGTAGCTCTGTAGTTACCAAACTAGGCTCATTGTCAGAATTACCTGGGGAAGTTTGTAAAAATACAGATTCAAAGCCTGCATCCCCAAAGATTCTGAATAAGTATGTCTAGGATAGAGCCCCGGTAATTGTTTTTTAAGCTGCTTTTATTTCTTAGATGTGCAGCCAGATTAAGGAAATCACTGATACAGCTGTCTTTAACAGATTATGTGATACTTTTCAAATATATATATTATTGAATTTAAATTTTATAATAACCTTGTGAGGTAAGTATTATTTTTAACCCCTGTTTTATAGATAAAGAAACTAAGGCTCAGAGAAGGTCATATTGCCAGTAAGTACCGGCGAGAGGACTGAGGTCCTCCTGTCCTCATTCCATGTTCTTTTCTAGTGGTCACTGCACCAGGTCTTTCCAAGTAGGTCTTTCTGTCACCTGCTCCTCATTTTTACCAGACCCTTCCTGGAGCGGAGTTTTGGTTTATTTTATTTTATTTTTTTAACCTGCCTCGCTTCTGTCATATTTAGGCTGTGATCAGCACACTCTGGTCACAGAATGTTAATCTGAGAAGTATTCATTGTAGATACTACAGCATACGGGAAAATAGGAAGATGCACTGGGATTAGACTGAATTTTGCCTCCTGTAACTGCTGTTTGGCTCTCAATTGATGCTCACAGGCCTGCCCTCTCCTCCTATGGCATGCCCTGAGGCTGCAACACAGCCGGGGAAAGAGTACCTCTTACTCTTCATATTGATTCTGACTCAGGTCAGTGTCTTGATTACTGTAGTTCTGCTTGGCCTTGACCCATTCATTCTTGGTTCTGTCAGATTGTTTAGGCTGTTTGGATCCACTGGATTGAATATCTTTCCAAAGAAGATTTTGGGGTCCACTTTGTTCAGAGAGAGGGATTCCTGAGTTTTCCTCTTGATTAGAATGAACTTTTTAAGTTCATTCCTGGTATTAAATGGAAATTAGACCTGCTTTGGGGCTTGGAAAGGTCAGGGTGGGGGATCACTGTCCTTTCTTCTCAGTGCATTTTAGACTTTCTTCTAAAACTGAATGTCAAAATATTTTTTCTTTTTTCTTTTTTCTTTTTCCATGCAAGTTTTAATTAAGCCCAATATTCAAATCTGAGGTAGGGAAAGGAGTGAGGTAGGAGACTAATATTTCTTCGGCACCTATTATGTGTCAGGTACCGTGCTAGATATTCTCATATAATCATCACCTTAATGGTAGGTGTTATCCTTTGTAATAATGAGGGAAAAGGCTTAGAGGCATCAAGTAGATTACTCAAGGCCACAAACAGAGTTACAGGAGGAGTCAGGATTGGAACTTAAGTTGAACGGACTCCAAAACCAACCTATTTCTATAATTTCCAACTATCTCTGTTAAAAGTGAGTGACTGAAACACTGATGGCTGGGAAGAGCCGCCTGTTGCCTAAACTAATGAATTAGCTGCATGTTTCTTTCCCCTGCAGGACAGTGTGATGGTCCTTAGCGCAACCCATCGCTACAAGAAGAAGTATGTCACTACTCTGCTGTACAAGCCCATCTGAAGGGATCCCTTCCTGCCTCCGGGATTCAAGAGAAGCATCTCCCTTGCCTTTCTGGACTGGACCAGTCTTCACCGGAGACTGGAAGGCTAACTTGCTTTGAGGCTGATGTGTGTGTTTCAGAGCCTTTGAGTAGGATGCTCTGCTTTTGCATCTGATTGCAGATGAGAGCTTTATGAGTTCATGGAATTTATTTTAAGAAAAAAAAATTATATATATATACATATACATATATGAGAGGAAGGTTAATGGAAGCCTCCTAGCTAGATGTGTTCTCTCTGCCTATGGGGACTCCCCAAGACCTGTTTGGGGGAGCCGCAGGAAGGACCATTACAGGAAGCTTGTTTCCTAAAATGAACGAAGAGCCAACTCTCAGGATCCTTGTTGGGTAGAGATTCTGTCACTGCTACCTTGGCTCTCCAAAGAATGGGCTTGTGCCAGACTTCTGCCCTACTTCCAGCTGCCTCCTTGGCAGGGGCAGCTTTCCTTGCATGGGTTCTCTGTATTCCTAGAGTGTGTGGCACAGTCTGTGCTTTTTATGATAACCGGATGCCCCACAGGAACCCTTTTTCTTCTCATTTCACATTCTTGCTTTGATAACCTCCTTCCGATCCTATACCTGACCCTTCCCTAACAACAAAACTCACTGGCAGGTGACCCCTTTCAAAGGCTACGTAAGACCTGACCCACCTCAGAGACTAGGGCTGCCAGAAAGTCTCCTTTTTTAGCCCAGCACAGGCCCAGGCCACTTTGTTACCACTTGTTTTAACTTCTACTAAAGAAAATAGGTCTCAGCGTTGTAAGGAAGGCAGAACGCGGAAGGTCTACTTTCTTGTGTTAGTTTAGTGCCACGGCTTAGGCTGTCTTGGCACGTTCCCGTCGGTTTTCCCACCTGGCCTGGCCCTGCTTCCATATTTTCTTTCACAGAGCAGACACCTTTGAAGATGGAAGTGGAACCAGGGAATGCTTTAATGTCTTTCATCCTTGGGAGATTTTTTTATGTGCCTACATTTTTCTTTAATTAAAAAATGCCTTTTCATTGTTCTTAAGAGACTACATAGGAGAATTTTAGGCCCTTGATAAATGGTTCCCAAGATTTTCTTCAACAAGAAAGTAGTAGTCTACTCCTCTACAGTCTTACATTAACGTGACCAACCCCATGCACATCATTGCACTAAACACTGTTCTAGATACAGATTCAGGTTCACTGGGTGCACCTAAAAATTTCTTTTAACTTCAAGATCCATTACGCCAAGAAGCAGGAAAGTAGCCCTGGTGTTCTAACCGTGAATAGTATTGCTTCCCTGTACCAAGTGCTAATGGAAAATCACTTTGTCTTTCTCTTTTTTAAAAGTGTTTGATGATGAAGTGAGGTCAGTGACTTTCATTTGTGGAATGAAAAGTAGCTATTCATTCCACTCTTGAAATGTTGCTCAAAGATAAAACTTTTTTCCCCCAAATATCTGTGGCTCTTCCATTACAGATAAATGCAAGTTAAACATTCAACTCTGAAGGAGGCCAAACTTGTTGCTTGAGAGACACCTTCACTGTTAAGATGTGTCCAGCCGCACTGAAAGGGCACCCATAGATGCCCTTAGGGCAGTTTAGCTACCTCCTGTCTTTCCTATTCAAAGCTGATGACACAGTTGTCTTTGGGTTATGTAGACCTGTTAGATCCTGGGAGGGAGGCAGTAGGGCATTGGGTGGTGGTTTTGCTGGGAATGTAAATTGTTAAGTGCTTTGGTGGTTACTTGCCGAGAGTAAATACCGCTTTAGCCACTCAAGGCTGCCTTCTGCAGCAAAAGGCTTGTGTGGGAAACCTTTTATGGTCCCAACCACTTGTTGAGTGGTGTGTCATTTAAAAAATCCAGGCCAAATCCTATTATTACCAGCTCTCAGGATCTACATTGTCTTCAGTTATAGTACTGTTTTCTCCAATACCCATTAAATAAGTGGGCCACATAGGAGGATTCAAAATCCTGGTTGTTAAATGGAGGATTTTGTTACACTCCTTTTTCTTGTCAACAGTATTGAATTGTGATTGCCTATGTGTTCGTGTATAAAAATTTTTACTCTACACAGGTGTATCAGTAGAGTGGGCCAGGAAAAGAGATCCCTTTAATTTTTCAAGCCAGAGGCTTCTGACTCCAGTGACGCTAGGTTTTGGTGCTGGTGGCCTTGAGATCTTCCCGATCTGGAAATGTAGAGTGTCAGTTTCCCAAGTTCTGAGGTAATCTCTTGGCCAAATGTGACACGAGAGCCCACCAGCTGGTATGGAAGAGGACAGGCAAGGAGAGCTGGGCGATGCCCCCTTCAGCACTGTCCCTTCTCTGCACTGCTCATACACCTCTGGCTCTGAGAAGCCTGTCACACACAGTCTGTCTCCAAGAAACTTCTAGAAGGTAGAGAGGAAAGGAGGAAGGTAGCCCAGAGTACACCCCACTCATTCTTTTATGTTGGTTAAAGGGATAGTTTATTTTCTGCAAGAGAGAGCTTGGCAGATTTTGAAAATGAATAAAGGCAAAAACACCCCACATTTTTAGCTTTTTTTTTTTTTTCTTTTTAACCTATAGGAGTTTCACAGAGTCAAAGTTAGAAGAGTTAGAAAATCACTCTTTTAGGAGGGCTCACCCTTTAAGAACTGCATCGTGGTTTGGGGGTTGTGAGGAAAAGGAAGAGTGACTGAGCTAAGGAGGATACTAGGAAACTAAAGGCTTCCATAACTCAGAACTAAAAGTAGCCTTTTTGTTGTTAATTACATGAGACCTGACATACTGGAATCCTTGGATCTCACTGAACAGAACCTACTATATAAAACATCCCTTCGTCTCTTGTTCTGTTCTCTACCCTTTTTTCTGAATTCTGCTTTACCTTCAAGCTGACTTTTACCAGAGTCTCAGGTCAAACATTACCTAAAACAAATGTTAGTCCTCTTGCTGGTATGGTCATGGTTATTAGCTTGCATTAAGCTTAGAAATGAATGGGATTTGGTCACTGCAAGTAACACCCCCTAGGGGCATACCTGGCCTCTACAGTGTTGGCTTTTTTAAAAACAATGCTTACATGGTAGAGAAACCCTGTAAAAGAAGAATCCAAGAGAAGATTCTGAGAGGATTGTACAAACCTCGGCCTCCAATTATTTCTTGTCTCTTGTGGACCTAATAGATCTGAAAAAAAGCCTTTTTAAAGTGTCAATACTACATGCATGCTGCTAAAATGAAGTTTGGAAAGAAGTATTACCTCTAGGCTGGGCTTATATTAATCTGAGTATAAATGAAGGAGACATAATAATGATAGAATCCCCTGCTTCTAATTGGGGAAATAGGGCTTTTAAAATTTTGACCTCAACTAAAAATGATATGCAATAGTCTATGTTGTATGTGTTTGAAAAATATTCTATCTCAGAGATTTCTAAGTCCTCACGTTCTAGTGATTTGGGGCACAGGCCTACGAGCAGATACACAATTTGTTCACACATTATTCTGACTCATCCTTAAAACCAAGGCCTTGCTGTCTTCTACCAGGGACTGCTAGCTCGCTCCAGCTACGCATGGGATAGAGCACCTGGGAGGGGTGGGGTTAGGGTCTTTCACAACTCCGGATCTAGGCATTTGTCTCTCCCTAGGTGCCCATCACAGCAGAAGGTAGAAGGCCTATCATTTCTTCAGTGAACCCAAACTTTTGGAGTAAAAGGGCCAAATTTATTTTTTAAATTATAAGAAGGAAGGAAGGGAGGAAAAGAGGGAAAGAAAGAGAAACCTTAAGAGTCTATTACTTATGAAATCCAATTCTTAGCAGTGGAATCCCTCTAGGATTCAAATGTGGGCTTTGTCTTGATTTATTTTTCTCGATTGTGCTTTGAAGTGATTAAATTTCATTAAAAATTAATGTATTAGTTCCATCCTTATTTGGAGTTCAATTAATTGGGTGTAGCACAGTGCTTTTGCAGTAAGATTGCTGTGAAATACCAAACGCTCTGTGGATTTTGTAGTCAGGTTAAATGGTCAAGGGGTATCTACCTACCGTAAGTATTATGTATTTGATCATCTTTTCTGTTCCCACCTACAGAAAACTTACCTTACCTAGCTTGTGGTTTTAGAACAGCCAAAGCTCACTGATGTCCATTGGTCCTAATCTCCACACTGGGCCCATAATGTGAGACTTGTTTGAATTTTGGTAAATGGGAGGATGCTGGTTGTTATTTCACTGAAGCATTTTGAATGAGTGCAGCTCTGTCATAAAGGGGGAATAAGACTATAATTTGGAAGGGAATTAAATAAGCAAGTCCTCCTTTAAATGGTGCTTTTTGTAACCTTTAGTGCCGAGGTACAGAGCTGTATTCCACAAAGGAATGGCATATGAAAATGGATTTTAAAGCTTTTCTCCAAATGTAATTTGTCATTGGACTTTGACATGTCTGAAAATTATGTGATGTAACAGAAATGTGACATTTTTTCCCATAAAACTGTTGAATAAAAAATATTACACAGCAATAATATTTGAGTTTTTCGCTGGTCACTGATTATCTTATCAAAATCTGCCTAGGGGCGCCTGGGTGGCTCAGTCGGTTAAGCATCCGACTTCAGCTTAGGTGACGATCTCGCGGTCCGTGAGTTCGAGCCCCACGTCGGGCTCTGGGCCGATGGCTCAGAGCCTGGAGCCTGCTTCCGATTCTGTGTCTCCCTCTCTCTCTGCCCCTCCCCCGTTCATGCTCTGTCTCTCTCTGTCTCAAAAATAAATAAACGTTAAAAAAAATTAAAAAAAAAAAATCTGCCTCAGTAGTCTCAGAACCTAAAGAATGCGAACTGCCACACACATTTGAATAAAGAGAGAAGGTGTAGGTGTAGGACAGAAGTGATGTCATCCATCCATCTGCCACTTTTCCTCTTTTCGTTCCAGGCTATGCTGTCATTAACTAGAGGAATGCAGACTCAGTGGTTTGAAATGCAGCACTCTAAAACTGCATAGTTAGCTATTGTCTTGTGTTGGGTTTGCTGAGACCCTAGACCATGGGTTTTCACCCCTGTCTGTACATTTATCACCTATGCAGATTCTATAAAAATATTGGTGCTCCATCCACTACCTCCATCCCCATTTAAATAGAAATCTCTGGTATGGAATCCAGGTATCTGTAATGCCTCTAGGATTCAAATGTGGGCTTTGTCTTGATTTACTTTACCAGGTGAGTAAATTAGCACATTACCAGATGAGTCTAATGCACATCCAAGGATGAGGATCCTCTCTACTTATTCTTACTGTTAGATACTTCTATGGAAGCAGATTATGTGCTTCATTCTGACAGCAAATCACTCTCCTCAAGTGGCTTTGCTCAGGGTCATGGTGGTAGCAGGATAATTTTTGTCTTCCATCCCTTATTTCACAGAGTTCTTACAAAGCTGACCCCTGGACTTTGAAACAACACAGTCAGACTCCCTTATACACGCCACTCCAAAGTATCTAAAGTGAGTTACACTTCCTTGAGGGAGAGAAGAGAGTGCCACTGGGAGTGACCAGAAGGTGAGAAGAGTAGGGGAGGTGATGACAGAAGTGAATGTGAAGGGGTGAAGTGGGGCAGGTGATGAAGACAAGGGATTGCGGCAACACAACAAAAGTCAACCTCAGCCCCCCCCACAGCAGGTCACAAGACTACCTGCAGATAAGGTACAGTGTCAGATGTGATGTGGACTCAGCCTCCGACAGCATGCTCTCCTAAACATCATGCCCTCTGGCCACTGAAACAGCATGGCACCAGAATTCTATCAAGGCCCAGACTTGCATCGGTGTGTGCTTCCTAAAGCATTTCTCTGGCTCACTTGGCTAAGGGTCTTGTTGGATCCCTTCGATACCCACCCCCCTCCTCTGCACCGACAGTTACTCATAACACAGGTTGTTCAAAGACATCATGAATCTCTCCCCTACACCCATGGCTTGTGTGGCCAGTGGTCATCCAGCCGCACATATGTGAGTCCCTCCCCCCTTTCCCAAACCCATTCTTTGAATCCAGGGCACTTACACCGGCTGAAGATGAATTTCCCCATTCTCTCCCACCAGTTAGAATTCCTCAGGCATTCAGTTGTGCTCTAAAGGACACTCCTGTCTTGTGAATTTTCTCTTTTTCACTGACTTCTAGGGAAGAGGGCAGGGCTCTGTGTCAGAGGTCAGAAGACCTAAAGTCCATACACTATATGGTATTTTTAAACCAAAAGTAGGTTTTCACAAACTTCTCAACTTCTTCTGAATTAGTGTTCCTTTCACTATAGCTTCCAAAGTGCACCTGCTAGTGATAGCTTATGATAAGAACATCAGGCAAGAATACAGAGCACCCCTGGATCATGGGAGAAGTCTTTACCCCAGGCCAACTGATTCCTCAAAACTATGACCTGTACTGTAACTTAGTTCTTGTTTTCAGGGATCTTTGTTAGAGATTACAGTAGTTCTGGGTCACAAGTAGAAGTTAGGTGTTGGGACTGGGTAGTGGGAGAGGTGTTGCACACTCAATTGGATCTCAGAAAAATATCTCTGGGGGTCAGGCTGAGGACATCTTGGATGTTTGGGGTCTTCTGTTTTATCCACAAATGGAAATATTCTGCCACCCCGAAGATGGAGTTTCTTTTTCTCCCCCAATTAGCAGATCTGGTTCAGAAGGTCATCTAGGAGAGTGACCTAGAGTTAGGATATGTGGGGGCAGAGTAGAAGAATTTGACAATCCCGGGAATCTACCAGATAAGGAGCCAATCTGAGCTCGCAACTTTTAGCTATTAGAGAACTGTAGTAGCAACTAGGTCTAGATGAACTCAAGTTCGTGAAACAAGGTAGAACTGTCCAAGGTGAATTGAGATCACGTGTTCTCTTATTCCCTATAGCCATTTGCTGATTCTGGGCATGGGCTGAGGACCTAGCTTTGCCTGGGCAGAGGGCACCTGAAGTTGGTTGGTAAAGTAAAACCAACTAAGCTCTTAGTGGCATGTGGCCATAAAGGGATTGACTTGAAAACTTGAAGGGCTTCAGCCATGTGCCTGGTTTTCCCCAAAGGACACTTATTGAGGCTGAACTGCATGGGATGCTTAAGAGCTAGCACAGGGGCACCTGGGGGGCTCAGTCGGGTAAGCACCCAACTTCAGGTCATGATCTCGCGATTCGTGAGTTCAAGCCCCATGACCGAGACTGTGCTGACAACTTGGAGCCTGGAGCCTACTTCAGATTCTGTGTCTCCCTCTCTCTCTGTTCCTCTCCCACATGTGTTCTGTCTCTCTCTCAAAAATAAATAAGCATTAAAAAAAAAAAAAAGAGCGAAGACAAAAGGCTTATAAAAGAGTGAAATCTCCCAAAGTCCCATGGTGCTGAGGTGATAAACTATGGCAAGTGGGCTTGACTGAAGAACATGGTCCCAAGACATTTGTCAAGTATTGAGTGATGTGGGGTAGGACACAAAAGAACTATATCAAAAATTCTTGAGGGGCGCCTGGGTGGCGCAGTCGGTTAAGCGTCCGGCTTCGGCCAGGTCACGATCTCGCGGTCCGTGAGTTCGAGCCCCGCGTCAGGCTCTGGGCTGATGGCTCGGAGCCTGGAGCCTGTTTCCGATTCTGTGTCTCCCTCTCTCTCTGCCCCTCCCCCGTTCATGCTCTGTCTCTCTCTGTCCCAAAAATAAAATAAAAAACAAAACAAAACAAAAAAAAAAAACGTTGAAAAAAAAATTCTTGAAAAATTAAATTAAAAAAAATTTTTTTTAATGTTTATTCATTTTTTGATAGAGACAGAGCGTGAGTGGGGGAGGCGCAGAGAGAGAGGGAGACACAGAATCCGAAGCAGGCTCCAGGCTCCGAACTGACAGCACAGAGCCCGACACGGGGCTTGAACTCATGGACCGTGAGATCATGACCTGAGCTGAAGTCGGACGCCCAACCGACTGAGCCACCCAGGCGCCCCTCTTTTTAATTTTTAATTAAAAATAAATGGTTTCCAGAGAACTGCTTACAAAAACAAAATTCAAGAATACCTAAAAGAATTAAAAAAAAAAAAAAAAAACAAGCAGCACTCAACGAAGTAAACAGTCACAATGTTTGATATCCAATCAAAAATTACCAGGAGACTTGTTTCTGGTCAAAATGAAATAAAAGGGACTAGATTTTTTTTTTTTTTTTTGGTTTTTTTTTTCTGAGAGAGAGAAAGAGAAAGAACACGAGCAGGGGAGGGACAGAGAGAGAGAGGGAGACAAAGAATCCAAAGCAGACTCCAGGCTCTGAGCTGTCAGCACAGCGCCCCATGCAGGGCTCGAATCCACGAACCACAAGATCATGACCTGAGCCAAAGTCTTGATGCTTAACCGACTGAGCCACCCAGGTGCACAACTAAGCCAGACAAAATATTTGAAACAATGGTTTGAAGAACAGTGATCCCTGAAATATGTGAAACAAATGAAGTAAGCCCTTTAACTGCCTACGCTGACTTTCTTGAAAATTTCCAGTGGGGTGAACTGCCTGAGTTGAGGACACAGAGCTAAGAGTCTTCAGAATCCAACATTGCTAGAAGCACAGCATAGAGTACTAAGGAGAGAGCTACACACAGAGCTAAATCAGCAGAAGGTTCCCTTGGGTATTCAGCAACATACTGACCAACACATGTGAGAAAGGAAACTTGCTGAGTCTAGATAAAGAACCACCAGACAGAATAAAAAGAACAGTGCCCAGACCTCACACGGGGCCAGAAATAGCCCCTGTTCCTGCCAGACTGGTAAACCTCATAATCTGAGGAATAATGAGTACAGTATTCAGAAGAGTCTTGCTTTAGTTGTGGGGAACAATTAGCCCCAAACAAAATGTTTGTGATAGGCAGAATAATGGCCCTCCAAAGATGTCTATGTCCTAATTCCCGGAATCTATAAGTATGTTGGATTACATGCCAGAGGGGAACAAAGATTGCAGATGGAATTAAGGTTGCTAATCAGTTGACCTTGAGATGGGGGATTAACTCTGGGTTATTAAGGTGGAGGGACCCAATCTAGTAAGTGCAAGAGGGAGGTCAGAGTGATGCAATGTGAAAAGGACTTGACCTACTGTTGCTGGTTTTGAAGATGGAAAAAAGAAGACCGTAGCTAAGGAATGTGGGTAGCCTCTGGAGTTAGAAAAGACAAGTAAATGGGTTCTCCCATGGAGCCTCCATAAAACAAAAAAAGAAAAACCAAAACAAAACCATGCAGACATCTTTATTTTAGGCCAGTGAGGTCCATTTTGGACTACAGAATGTAAACTAATAAATTTGTGATGTTTTAAGATGCTAAGTTTGTTGTAATTCGTCACAGCATCAATAGGAAACTAATACAACACTGTGATGGTCTCACCTAACATCGCAAATGCAAGAGCCATAGGATCAAATTGTTCCCAAGTAATTTAGCTGTATCCCAGAACAAAGCTAAAGAGTATTTACAAAAAAAAACAAACAAAACAACAACAAAAAAACCCTGTACCAAACAAGACAAAACCATAATGAGAAAAAAAAAAAAAATCAACTCAAATTGACTCAGAATTACACAAGAGGTTAGAAATAGCAGACAATGAACACTGGAACAATTATTATAACTTTATTCCACATGTTCAAAAACTCAGAGAAAAGACTAAACATTTTAAGTAGAGAACATATCCGATATGATATTGAACTTTAGAGATGAAAACCACAAATTGTGAGAGGAAAAACACATTGGGTGGAATGAGCATTAGAGTAGACACTGCAAAGGAAAGATCAAACTTAAAGACCTAGAAAGAGAAACTACACAAGATAAAACAGGATGAAGAAAGACTTATAACAATGAATAATACATCAGTGAATTGTGGAAAAACTTCAAGTGACATAATAACTTAAGAGTACCCAAAAGAGATAACAGGAAGAGGAACAGAACAAATATTTGAAGAAATGTGGCAAATTTTCCCCAAATTTGATGAAAACCATAAAGGTACAGATCTGAACAGCTCAGTAAACCCAAGCATGAGAAACAACAACAAAACCCAAAACACTAAACTAAGGCAAATAGTAACCACATCTTTCAAAACCTGTTATAAAGAGAAAAGTGTAAAAGAACCTTGTGGGGGGGGGGATGTTATGAAGAGAGCAACAAAGATAAGGATGCAGCAGATTTGTTATTAGAAATAATGGAAGTTAGAACACAGTGGGGAAACATTTTTAAAGTACCAAAAAGAAGAAGGGGAAAAAAAAAAACAAACCCTGCTACCTTGAACTACTTACCCAGTGAAAATATGTTTCAAAAAATGAAGGTGAAATAAGGACTTTTTCTTATACTAAAAAGCAGAAAGAGTGACTTCTGCTTCTGGGCAGACAGCTAAGACATACTGTTTCCTATTCCTCTCCCTAAGAACAACCAAAACCCTGGACATTATATATAAAACAAACATAAGAAGACACTGAGAGGTAGAAAAGGCAGGCTGACTAGGGACCTCAGTATGCAAGGAATGAGACAGTGATGAGTTCCCTGATCTCTCTAGGCCAGCAAAGGGGCAGCCCAGAAAGACATAGAGGCCATGCAGAGAACAGTAAGGAGGCACTCCTACCCCTCCCAGCCTGGGGTGGAGGACATCAGGGGGACCTAGTGTGGAGTAGAACTCCCATCCCTGCCAAATTAACAAGCACCCTTCTTGGGCATCAGTAAGGCTGAGTGGGGAACCTGAACATCTACCCATCAACGCCCTCATCTCAATACTGTCAGAGGAAGCTAGTGAAAATAGATTTAAGTAAGATCCAGAGTCTCATGATACAATGCCCAAACTGTCCAGATTTCAATAAAAAATCAGCTATCATATCAAGATGAGGAAGAGTTCAACTTAATGAGAAAAGACAACTAGTACATGATAACAAAATGACGCAGATGTCAGAGTTACCTGACGAGGGTTTTAAAGTCATCGTAAACATGCTTTAAAGAGCAACTACTAACACACTCAAAACAAATGAAGGAGAAAGTCTCATCAAAGAAATAGAAAATCTCAGTAAAGAATAAAAGATATAAAGAAGAAACAAATGGAAACTTTGTAACTGAGAAATACAATAAGATAAAATCTCAGTAGATTAACTCAATAGCAGAACAGAAGAAACAAAAGAATGAAATGGAAATAGAACAACAGAACTTAGAATGAACAACAGGGAGAAAATAAACCAAAAAGAAATGAATTCAGCCTCAGAGAACTGTGAGTCTATAACGAAAAAAATTTTAACATGCCTATCATCGGAGTCCCAGGAAAGAAGTGTGTGGGGTTTAAAAAGTACTCAGAGGAGTAGTGACTGAAAACTTCCCAAAGACATAAATCTGCAGCTTCCAGAAGGTGATCAAACCCTAAACAGGATAAATCCAAATAAATACACGAAATTCATCATAACCAAACTTCTGAACACCAAAGGGAAACAAAAAACAAACAAACAAACAAAAAAAATCAAAAACCACTTGAAACCAGTGAAAGAAAGGACACCTTACCTAGAGAAAGAAAACAGTTCGAATGACAAAAGACTTCTCATCAAAACCATGGAGTCCAGAGGAAGCAGCACATTTTTCTTTTTCTTTTTTTTTTCTTTTTTTTTTTTCTTTTTTTTTTTATTTTTGGGACAGAGAGAGACAGAGCATGAACGGGGGAGGGGCAGAGAGAGAGGGAGACACAGAATCGGAAACAGGCTCCAGGCTCGGAGCCATCAGCCCAGAGCCTGACGCGGGGCTCAAACTCACAGACCGCGAGATCGTGACCTGGCTGAAGTCGGACGCTTAACCGACTGCGCCACCCAGGCGCCCCACTAGCTACTTGCATTCTTATTCCACGAATCCTCTGAGGGATTCTAGGCACTCTCCAAAGATGCAGCAAAGATCTTTCTTTAGGGAAGACCCTGACTTACACCATCCATTCTCTGGGACGTTCTCCTGTGGTGAGCTCTGATAAGAATTAGATCGTCGTTGAAAATTCTCACTGTTTTACCTTTTCATTAGCAAGAGATGTTCTTGTCCTGAACTACATGCCCCTCCTCTATGTTGCTATAATATCCAAAGGTTAGGACAGTTGCCACATTCTGACAAAACCATCTGTTTTTGAGTACTTACTCCCTACCAATTTAAAGTCTTCAAAGAGAAGGCGACTAACCTCTATGCCTCCAGTGCCTAGAATGGTGTCAGGAAAATTAGTTACTCAATTAAGTATTCATGATATAATGTGTATAAAAACCTTTGTAAACTGAAAGTACAGAAAAATATAATTATTCCTATTTATTTACGTGCAATGGTCCTTTTTCCTTAGCCCCTCCTTAAAAGAACCATTAAGATAAAATTCTCTAACACTTCAAGCATTTCATTCCTGTTAATCCAACAGTTATGTAGTGGGCATCACTGTGAAGGCGGCTCCAAGGTCAAGCGCTGGGATGTGCAGCAGAGCCTAATAGTTATATCCTCCTCGCCTCGGAGTTGATTATGCCCAGCAGAATAGAACCCTGGGTCCACCTGTAGCTCTTCTTGGCCAGGTACACAAGTTCACTGTCAGGTGAGTTACTCTTCCAGTCCTCACTGCTCAGCCCAGGCTCCTCCTTAAGGTGTTGGATGTTGTTGTAGGCACCCCTCAGTTTCCCCTCAAGCTTTCTGATGCTAGCCTGAACTTCATTCTCATTTCCTTTGGCTATCAAGACACCATCAGCATACCCTTCTGAATGCTGTTCTCATTCTCTAAACCTGTAGACACTCTTCGAACTACTCTCTTATCTATGTGTTCTCAGGGCATAGGCTAAGCACAAAGTTTATTCAGCAAACACACATACCAGGGACTATCGCCTGGTCTTGGTTGCAGTTCCTAATGACCCCTTTAACACACACCTCAGTTCATCATAAACACAGAGAACACCGGAGCAGGAAGGAACTGTCTAGTATACAAGATAAGGCCAAGGCCTGCCTGATTTGTCTGGCAAAAATACAATGAGCCACTTTTAGCTTCACTCCATTACTTTCATAGACAGTGAAAGGGAGAGTAGCCAAATGTGCCATCCTCCTGGGCCACTGTCCTATATACCGAAACATACAACACCAAAAAAAGTGGCGTGGCAGCGGCTGATAACCGCAATGTGAGCTGTAGAACACCCATTGCTAAGGAGCCAGTTCTGGACTGCAGCTGAATGGTTTTATGGTCTCAGCCATACCTTGAGGTGGGGAAGGGGCAGGCAAAGCATCATATCTCACCAAAACTTGGTAGGTATTGATAGCCTATCGCATGACAGCTTATAAGGAGAAATAGAGAGGTGAGTGAAATCTTCAGGGCAACTTCTCACAAGCCCCCCATCCTCTCATGCTCTAGTGGATGAAAAGATATTCTACCAGGACTGATTCAAGCCTGTGCCTATGTGACTATGTGAAAACATATAAGGTCTCCAGGGTACCATGGTGGAGCCGTTCCTCTATAAGAAACTTGGAAACCTGGAAAAATTAAGGATAATAACCTAATTTTATAGATGAAGAAACTGAGACTTGCAAAGGTTAACAAAGATGAACTTGCTAGAGCTCCCACAGGTGGCTGGTGGGAGAGCTACCTTTATAAATCCAGGAGCTTCGAGACTCCCTAGTCTGTGCTCTTCACGTGGTGCCACACAACCTCATATTAGAATGTCAGGGGCCTGCAGAATAAACAGTGTTTTCTCACTTTTAAGACAAATACATCAGAAGATTCTTGCCCAGGAACAATATATTCTCATGGTCTCTATAGGTCTACTTTTTATGCTCAGTGAACTTTCAATCCTTAGCTGATGATATTAAACCAAGGAATACATTAAGTAATAATTAACACTCATCGCAATTATAATGTTTTTAGTAATTATACGTATAATGTTTGGCTGTTAGAGATAATCTTCATGTGAGCAGGACTTGTCTTGTCCCCCTGCCACATAGTCAATAAATATTTGTTGAATAAATAAAGTCATTATTGGGGCGCCTGGGTGGCTCAGTCGGTTGAGCATCTGACTTGAGCTCGGGTCATGATCTCGCGGTCCGTGAGTTCGAGCCCCGCATCGGGCTCTGTGCTGACAGCTCAGAGCCTGGAGCCTGTTTCAGATTCTGTGTCTCCCTCTCTCTCTGACCCTCCCCTGTTCATGCTCTGTCTCTCTCTGTCTCAAAAATAAAAATAAACGTTAAAACAAAAAATTTAAAAAAAAAAGTCATTATTTACATTATTAAACAACTAATTCTTACCAATATTCCTTAGTTCTAAGTGTATTCTTCACCCAATCCTTTACTGAAGCTGGAGTAAAGCAATAAAACCATGGATTGGGAAAAGACATTATTGGATTTGAATACCAGATCCACCACTTAACTAAACATGGAGGGGCGCCTGGGTGACTCGGCTAAGCGTCTGACTTTGGCTCAGATCATGATCTTGCGGTTTGTGGGTTCGAGCCCCGCCTTGGGCTCTGTGCTGCTGACAGCTGGGAGCCTGGAGCCTGCTTCGGATTCTGTGTCTCCCTCTCTCTTTGCCCCTCCCCCACTCGCACTCTGTCTCTCTCTCTCTCAAAAATGAATAATAAACATTAAAAAAATTTTTTTAACCTAAATATGGAATAGTAGATAACATCTTTAATCTTTTCAAGCCTCATTATCTCATTTTACAAAATGGAGAATATAACAGTACACATTTGGATGATTATGTGTGTGAGAGAGAGACAGAAAGAGAGAGAGGGAGAGTAACCTCAGTGTCTAAGTCACTCAATTAATGTGAATTCCTCGTTCTCCAATCCTTTGTGCACTAGTTGCAGACATAGGAATCACTTACACCAAATCACACAGAGGACTTGTTAAAAATCTCAGGGCATAGGGATAAAGCACAGGAATCCCCCTTTTCCCCACAATTTCCTGGGTCACTCTTACACAATCACTGAAGAAGCAAAGTAAATAGGTAGTTGAAAATCTGAAGAATCACCTCTTAGATGATCAGTGGATGGCTCAGCCCCTTCCTTGACATCAAGGAAAAATACTTTGAAACATGGGAATGGGGAAGAGAATAACTAGTACAAGGTTTCTTAATAAGAAAGAAGAAACGACAGCTGTTGAAATAACAAGGGGCTGGAGGAGGGAGAAAAAGAGGCACACGTATTGTTTGAGAAAGGATATTCATTATTATAATTTTATGTTTAACAAAACCTCACTACTTTCATGACACAGACTATAGAAAAGAAAAGTTCAATGACAGCTCCTTGACAGGGAAGGCTGTGCATTGGGAAGGTTCTATCTTTTGCATTATCAGAGAGTGTCAAGGCCATGGGAAAAATTAAACAAATGGGCATTTCAGGTCAGTAACTCTGGGAAATAGAGAAAATAATCCATCATAATATCTTGATATGGTTCAATTGTAGGTTTGAATGTGAGAACAAAGCTACATTTTACTTGCCCAAAGTATCACCCACCTAAGTTTGTTAGGAGCTTAAGCCAGGCAAGCCATTTTGTGATGATTCAGGATAAAAGGACTAGCATTAGGAATTATGACATGAAAAAAAAAATGATCATAAAATTATAATTTTTTTAACCCTCCAGAGAAAACACATGCTACAGGGGAAAGCAATGTCAGCTTTGTGCACTGAGAGTCCAGGGTTCTAGCATTATTTCTGCCATAGACATTGTGCAAATTTGATCAATCACTTTACCTCAGTTTTCTCAGCTATAAAATGAGGATAGTAAGTAAATGACCTCTAAGTTTCTTTTAACCCAGAATTATCCTGTGGTTTGATGAAGTTTAAACAATTCATGTCAGGCAGTGAGACAACAGAGCACAGAAGTAGAGGTTAGAGCACTTCCAGTGCTGTGTACCAACAAAAAGTCATCTTCATAATTGTTAAATTTTCAATATCTGGTCCCTGGCACTGAAAAACAAATGAGTTGCCTCATCCTCCCCCCTGGCTGCCTCTAGATTCTGGAAAAACAGCAAAGGTCTCAGAGCTTTACAATGTCACTTGGGAAGAAATGTGAGTAAAATGAGAAAAAGGAAAGAAGAAAAATCTTGAAATAGTGACCAAATGGTAGAATTTGAAGAGTTAATTCATGACTATGCTTCTAAGCTTGGGGATGATATTTGGATAATGTGTGAACAGGTCAGATGATAGCAGCCCGAGGCTATGGTCAGTATGGCTTGGCATTGTTTTGACCTTCAGGTGTTGAATTTTCCTGGAAATGTCCTGAAAGTCACAGAGACAAGTGAAATCTGAAGCCATGGAAAGACATAACAATGCTATACTATAGCCATGTAGCCCAATTTTATGAGAAGATTCAACTACTGCAAGAAAACGTAAAATTGACATTCAAAAAACCCTAGGAGAGGGGCGCCTGAGTGGCTCAGTCTCTTGAGTGACCTACTTCGGCTCAGGTCATGATCTGACGGTTCGTGAGTTCAAGCCCTGCATCGGGCTCTGTGCTGATAGCTCAGAACCTGGAGCCTGCTTCGGATTCTGTGTCTCCCTCTCTCTCTGCCCCTCCCTCCCACACGCTCTGTCTCTCTCTGCCTCTCAAAAATAAAGAAAACTAATAACAAAAAAAAAAAATTTTTAAAGCCCTAGGAGAAATATAGAAGCTGTTGAAGATTACCACGAATGAGTAGGTATAGCAGTGTGTTGGGAACCAAGGAGCATGGCCTGAACTTGCAGAACTGCATGTCAGTGACCACAACTATGCAGAGAAGCCTTTTGTTCACAGG
>NW_026057585.1:3844393-3854395 GCF_023721935.1 Panthera uncia
AAAATACTAACACCTTCCCTAGCAAATACGCCCACCAAACATGTGAAGTGTAGGAAATGGCTTGTAAATCAGAAACTATACCTTTCACTTGGACCTCAAAGCTTTGCCAGAAGCAATTGGGCCTATTCCTAGGAATGTTCCCTAACTATAACCTGAGAGAAAGCTAATCCCACAGTGTGAAAATGGGTCGGGCCATGACGTCACCCTCCTTTTTTTTTTTTTTCTTTTTTGGCTAATTCCCTTTCCTTTTTCTCTGATAATTCCTTTCTTTCCTGAGCCTCTTTAGAAGAACACTTACAAGATGGCCTCTGTAAAGCCTTATTCCTGTCCCAGCAAAGGTAACCCAACAGCCCCACATACCCACTGGCTTCCCCTTGTATGGAAGTTTCCTCCACACTTCCGAGAGACAATGGAAAGGGCCCAGGGCTGGGTTCTAATCCTGGGATTGTCACCAACCAGCCCTGTGGCTTTGGCTGGCCCCTCAGTCTCTGTGAGTCTACCACCCTGCTTCTGTAGGAGGTGGCACTAGACTTAGGGGATCTCTAAGCTCCCAGCTGCCTTGCCCCTCCCTCTCCTCATTAAGTGCTAGACATGAACTTCACAGGGGACTTCCCTGCACCGTGTGCTATCCATCCTGCAACAGGCTATTTCTACACATGCATGTTTCATGCTAGGTGCTTCTATTCCTGGGAGGTCACAGAAGCCATCATTTTGCTCCGAGTGAACTGGGTCCCAAAGAGGGAGTGTGGGATCCGGGCAGCGGCTCTGAGCAGGGCCATCACCACCCGAGGTGGTGGGAAGCTTTCCCTCTAACCCGGTGGCACCAGAGTTTCCTCAGGACGGCAGCCCTTTCCCTAGGCTGTCACTGAGCCGATGGCCCTGCCACCGCCCAGAGCTCACTGCAGCTCAGGGAGCCACCAGCAGGGCCTGACAATGGACTCACCCTGTTGCACTTTTGTCTCCAGGTGAAGTCCCTGAGGGCTCTGCCAGGCACCCCAGTCTTGTGACCCTTGCCTTCCAGGAGTCACGCAAGAAGAGGAGCCTGCAGAGATCCTTCAAGCAGCAAGAAGGATGGGCCCACCCCGCCGTGGTGCAACTCCCACCTGCTGATGAGACCTGGGCCCCACTCCTGCACACCTGTTGGAGGGTGCAGGAGGAGCCAGACACGTGGCCCAGTGCAGGAGGGCGGAAGGTAGAGAGCCTGTCCTGCAGTTAAGGAGCACCATCAAGAGAACCACCAGCCAGGGTGCCCTGGGCCTAGCCCTGAGCAGAACAGGCACGGTTTGTACGGGGCCTTGTGACCCTGCTTCTAAATGCCACACTGGCCTGGGAACTCGCAACGGCCACTTCTCGCTTCACTGCCCGTCCTCACGTGGTCACCCAGGGGAAACAGGATCCTGCTCCCTACAGACGGGACGAGTGGTCCCCACACGGGAGCTCCTCAGCAGTTCTAAAGCACACGAGTGACAGCGGTGCCCTGAGGGACAGTGGGGCTCAGCCGGCACTACTCCCAGATGTACACTTGCTCAGGGCCAACTCAGCCCGGCCAGCATGGGCTGGGCGTCCATCTACACTGCAGCACCTGAGTGCTTTGAATCCACGTGGCGAAAGTGGTGGCTTCCCACGTGCAATGTCCCACTTAGCCTGGCGCCTCCTATTTCCATTTATGGCCTCCAAAGTGTGGTGATGACCGCGGCCTAGTTACGCTTGCCCCTTTTAACTAAGTCCTCTCTGGGGACCTGGGACTCGTGGCCAGACCAAGCCCATGGAGAGTCCTCTGTAAGATAACCCAGTGATCATACTTAAGTGGCACCTGAGAGGCCCCCAGTTGTGTGAAAGCCTCGTCTGTGTCTTCGCAGTGCTTTAGAACGCGTGTCTGTGTGTATAACTGTACCATAGATATTTCTATCTGTCGCGATAGCGATATGTTTTGGGCAACATAACTGGTGGACAGAGTCTATTAGAGGAAATTAAACACAGTCTTTTTGGTGGCTATGAAAGTAAAACGTGTATAAAGAAATCAAACATTTTTCTTCAGCTGCTTTATTTCCGACCTGGGCACCGTCTCTAGGCTGAGTGTGAGAGAGGATCAAAGTCACACTCTCCCTAAGAAGGTCACAGTCTAGTGTTTGAAGTCTTCAGAGTAAAGGAGAAAGTTTGGGCTTCTTTGATCATTGTGTAAGAATCCCCAATCTAAAACTAAAAGAGAGTGTTTCTTAGGTTGGGAAAGCCTTAGAGTCAACAATGGAGGTCACAGAAGCTACCACCTGGGCTCTAACCCCAAGAGATGTAGTTGGTGTGAGGCCCCAGAATCTGCATTTCTTACATCAAACCCAGGTGATTCTGATGCAAGTGGGCTGCAGACCAATTTCAACATATTGCTCTCTAACATTGACCCAAAGGTATGAATAAAGTTGGTTTCCTTTAAGGGAGCATCTTTTTAACTGCAAAGAGTAGAAGTCCTTCCACAAATGTGGCACCCAGATCCACAACTATTCCTCGGCAAGTGTCCTTAGTCATGTCCTTCCAGGAACGAACACAAAGCTATCGGTCCACAATGATTTCCTAGAAAGAGTTCAACAACACAGACAGCAGCAACCACAAAACCCTCAAACACCATCCTCCCCACCACCTCCAGTAACAAATAGATCCATCCAAAGACTCACACCTGAGGCAGACACGGGTCCTACTTTCATGGTAGACGGAGTGACCCCACGTGTGCTGTCACACTTGGTTGTTTGAGTCTTTCCATGAGTGCCTTTGGCTGTCAACAGAGCAACTCGCTGGCCCAATCTGCAGAACGGATGACAAGTCTGTAAACAAGTAGGACACAGAAGCCCAGAGCGAGGCTGTGCTGCCCCGTGATTATTCCAGGATCCGGACAATTCCTCCCCCGTCCCTGTGCTGCCGGGCCTGGTCGCAGAATCAGTACTCATGAGAACTCGGGGCTTCCACAAAGTTCGTTTTATGTCCGTGACATTTAGGAAAGCAACAGCCTATGACACCCTATAAAGCTCAGGTCTGCTTGGGATCCAGTCACAGATCACTTTTGGGGGAGAGCCGTAAACGCCACGCTTGCATGTTCGCTCTCTGTGACATGCTGAAAAGTAGCTCTGTGCCTTAAGAGAACTCGCGCAACAGAAACGCAGCTGTGAGAGGAGGGGCTTCTCCCGTATTTTTCCTTTTGTAAGTTATGTCCTTGCCCTCCTTGGGAAAGGAGCACAGCCCACTCTTGAAAAGTGAACAACCAATCTGTGTGACCACCAGTGGCTTCCACTTTGCATAAGAACGTGCTGAGCCTGTGTGCAGGGAACAGACTTTGAATGTTACAGAAAAGAAGGGAAAGAAAAAGGATGGTGGGTGATGAGGTGAAGAAAGGCAAAAGAAATGTAGATGCAACTCAATTTCCTTACACCTTGCAACCCACTGGTCAATAGCTGACACAGGACCGCCTCAAGGAACTCACAACTGCCTTAATGTTAACGCTCTGCTGGACGCAAAAACCAACCTCAGCTTGAGGCTAACCAGACCTCCAGGGTCCTGTAAGCCTTCAGGAACATATGGAACTCCTGACGGAAACTTCATTTGGCTCTAAGCCCCCATCCTCCCCTACCCCCAAATTAAAACTTTATAACCAGTCACACCTCACAATCCCAGTGCAGCTCTTCCTGTCCCCCTGTCCTGTCCTCATGCTTTTTATAAACACCTTTTTGCACCGAGAACGTCTCACGAAGTCTTTGTTTTTTGGGTTTTTTTTTTTTTTTTTTTTTAGTTTATTTATTTTGAGAGAAATACAGGGAGAGAGAGAGAGAGAAAATCCCCAACAGTCTCCCTGCTGTCAGCACAAAGCCTGACTCTGAGCTCAATCTCACAAACCTGTGAGATCAGGACCTGAGCCAAGAGCAAGAGTCAGATGCTGAAGCCACAGAGCCACCCAGGTGCCCCGAGAATTCTTTCCGAGCCTTTCACTCCCGGCGCACCTCACATCGGCAGGTACCTAACCTAACACTTCACGGTGGAAAAGTAGCACTTGGCCTCACCACCTAAGACTCACGACCTGCAGCAGTTATACAGAATTGATTCCATCCCGCAGATCTAACTACCGCTGACGTGATGAGCCAGACACCTGACATGGGTTGTCTGTCGCCGGGGTACCGGGGTACCGACTCACCGCGAACTTAGAGGCTTAAAAGGACACACGTTTGTTACCTGACAGTTCTGTGGGTGAAAAGTCCCAAAAAGGATCTCACCAGACTCAGATGGAGATGTCAACAGGGCCACTGCCCCTTCTGGAGGCTCAGGGAGACTGAGCAATTTAATCCAGGGAAACCTCACTACAGTGCAGTCGGGAGGTTTTGGCAAGGGAGCGCCTGTGTCCTACCCACCCTGGTTTCCTCTGTCTCCATGTTCCGCACCACCAGCTACAGCAGGGAGACATCTCTTCCTCTGCCTCCTCCAGGTTGAAGGCACCCCTGTAATTCCAGGGGGCCGCCCGGATATTCCAGGACGATCTCCCCATCTCAGGGTCCTTGACCTAAGCACCTTCGCAGAGGCCCCTTTGCTGTGTGATGGATCATTTTCACAGGATCCGGGATGAGGCTGGGGACCTCCCAGGCAGGCGGCATCATTCCGCGGACCACCACACTATTGACTCAGGTGACAACTAATGTCGGACGCCCGCCCCCACCCCCAAGTCTCTTCTAATTTCAGCAGTCTAGTAAAAGTCAAGCACACGTCAAGGCCCAAGGGAGACAAAGGCAAATCAGAAACCAGAACGCGAGGGACAGGACCAGGAAATTGCCCCAGGACTAGTCTCTTCCGAGTAGGTGCTGCTTGGTTTTCCAGACCTGGCTTTTCCCCACGGAAGGGGGACTTTGCTGGCGGAAATCTCCTCCAAGGGGAAGCGAGCAGGGGGGGAGGAAGGGACGGCAGAGGCAGAGTGGGGCGCCCGGGCCCCCACTAACCCCTGCTGTGACCTCTGGCAGTGGGGGGAGGGTCTAAGTGAGCTCAAGGCAGGTTTCCGTGGACCCGCCCCCGCCTCAACCCCGGGATCCTGGTGCGCCCCACCCCACCCCCGGGCGGCACCAGGGGGCGCCGCGGCCCCGCCCCGCCCCGCGAACGCACCTGTAAAGCAGCAGGCACGAGGCAGTTCTCAAACGACAGGTGTGGGTTCGCGCGCCCCAAGCTGCCAGACGTTCGGTAGCCCCGCGCTGGTGTCCAGCCCTGGTGCGGGGGGACTGGCTTGGCGGCTGAGCCCCTCAGGTGGAGCCATCGCACTGTGTCTCCTTCAAACCGGGCTCTGTGCAGAGAGAGAGAAAGAGACAGCGAGCGAGAGAGGTGTGTGGGCGCTTCTCCGGCTGGGGGACGTCCTCCCTCGTGTTCCTCTCAGGCGGGCGCAGTCGGCCGGGTGCTGACCGCCGCGTGGGCGCCACGACGGGCGCAGGGGGCGATGCGGGAGCTGCATGGAGAGGGAAGACGAACGGGAAGCAAATCAGTGTGGAGGGGAGAAGACGGAGGAGACCCGCAAGGAGAGGAAGGAGGCGGGGGGCGGGAGGAAGAGGAGAAGCCTCAGCGCTGAGATCCCGGCGGGAGGGGAACTGGGGGCAGGGAGACCGCGTGCGCGTGGAGCCCGGTGGCGCGGGGAGGGGCGGAGAGTGAGGCGGGGCCGTTGCGTCCTGACCGGGGCGTGGCCTTATGTAAATGAGGCCGCGGTGGGCGCTGTAGGATTCTAGCGGGCGGTAGAATTCCCCGGGCTGTGGAAGCGCCCGAGCTGTGGCTCGGCTTGTCTGAGGACGACGTGTGTGGGGTGAGGATGGTCGAGACGGGAGTGGGTGCGGAGGGTTTTGGGGTGCGGGGAGGCCAGTGACCGTGTGTGTACAGTGTGGTGCGTGTGAGGCTGGGTTGGGGCGGAGGGGGAGGAAGTCATACTTACCTGGCAGGGGAGACACCATGATCAGGAAGGTGGTTTTCCCAGGGCGAGGCTTGCCCATTGCACTGCGGGCGTGCTGACCCCTGCGATTTCCCCAAATGCGGGAAACTCGGCTGCATAATTTGTGGTAGTGGGGGACTGCGTTCGCGCTCTCCCCTGGTCAGCGGTCTTTCAAAGACAGATGTGTCTGAGTGTCTTCGTGGCCTTGTTCTTTCCTTTTCTCTTCTTACTTTAGAGTGTCTTTTACACAGCGGAGGAGTAAACTGCTGCTCTTTTCGGCAGTTCTTTACTTGTGCTAGCTTTCGTATTCGTCTCGTGTGTGGTTGGTTGTTCTTCAGGTTTGGCGGTGGGAGCAATGTCCCTTGGGGAGTTCGAACTGTTCCCAAGTAATTCCCATTCCTGTCACCCTGATCCTGATACAAAGGCTTTTGAGGGCTTTGCTTTTTAAAAAGCGGCGGGGGGGCTCTGAGCTCTCGCCACACATGAGGCACCAGGACTGGAAGTGGGAGCTCAGGACCTGACCTGAGCTGGGTTATGAGCTTGAGCCCAAGTCAGATGCTTCACCAACGGAGCCCCCTAGGCGCCCCACGGGTTCGCATTTCTTAGTGATGGCCTCAGTGCTTTCTCTGCAGGAGGGGAGGGAAGTGGGGCTGCAGTGGTCAACCATTGCCTGACCTCCCCATTTCCTGCCAGCAGGTACAAGGGAGCTCACAGGGGCCTAAGGCCAGTGCTACTCAGAGGTGTCTTTGGGGAAAAAAAAGAGAAAAGAAAATCACTCCAGGGCTGCCTGGGTAGCTGAGTGGTTGAGCGTCCGACTTTGGCCCAGGTCATGATCTCGGGGTTCCTGAGTTTAAGACCCACCTCCTGCTCTGGGCTGACAGCTCTGAGCCTGGAGCCTGCTTTGCATCATGTGTCTCCCTCTCTGCACTGCGCGCGCTCTCTCTTTCAAAAAATAAATAAGAACCGTTAAAAAAAAAAAAAAAAGAAAAACACTCTGAAAGGAGGGGATTATATGGAAAAGACAAAAAGAATCACAGGGGGATTTGGTTGGGTTCCCACAGCGTCCCCGTGGGTTGGGGGAAAGGGGACTCTCACACAACAGGAACTCAGGAAACATGCACACAGGGATTGGAGCATATGGAAGGCATTTCACACATCTGTAAACATTTTGCCTAACGTGGAAATCGTGGTATGTGCTTGGCCGTCATAAGGTGCCTGAATCAGGAAATCTGGAGGTACTCTCCCTGAGGAAAGGATGGGGCAACTACCTTTGTTCTTGCAGAGCCATTCTGAGCCCTGAGAGAATCTTACATGTTGACTGACATTCCTCAAGATCAACGCAGAGACCCTACACTTTTAAGTTTGTTGGGTTTCCCGTGTGTGGCCAGAGGTCCCCTGGCGGACAACAGTTGACACGTGGAGTACAGAAGTAGGCCAAGAAACAGAATATTACCTGGATATACCACATTACTTACCGCCCTCACTAGTCTCACTGAACATGGGAGTGGGCATTTGAATACCTGGTATTCAACAAGGTTTATGGGAAAAAAAAATGGACAGTTTGGGTTAATAGTTTAAATTGTTGTGTCCACACTGAATTCCATGGGCAGTGAAGAAAGTTTTCTAGGTTCTGAGTGTGGAAATGAGGGGCTAAAGGATAAAAACCAATTCTACAACTCAATGTAACTTTGGTAACTTAGTATCTTTCACACTTGACACAGTTTTCTTTCATTTTGTCTGACGCCCTGCTCCCGTGAGTAAGTCTAAATGTATTTGTACAAGAAAGTTGCTATCAATACAAAACATAAAATCCATACCATTGCGTTTGGCCCTGCCTATTCCTAACGGTATTTTAGGCTGGTTTCTAACTGCTTGTAGCCATGTTATGGCTCCCTCTGAAGGCAGCCCATTCTAGCCACAGGCACACTTCTCCTTGGCCCCGCCTCTAGTCTAGGTTAAGCAGACCCTCTGAGCTGGCTCCCTCACTGGGGGAAGGATGTAGGTTAAGCAGGTAATAAAGGGAAATGGACAGAGGATGCTTAAACCAGGCATTGTCATGAGTGGGATGGACAATGTGGGAGGACCATGGCATTGCTAAAGTAACATGCCTGGCGATATCTCTCGCTCGCTCTCTCTCTCTCTCTCTCTCTCTGCAAACTTGCACTGCCCAATGAGCAATGCTGGGAGAAACCATTGTATCTCTTCTCGGAGGAAGAAAATTGGATTCCTGCTGATTTATAAGCTCAGCCTAAAAACTCCACCCAGACAATTTGGACAGAAGAACAGGAACTGGGTTCCTTGCAGTTGCTCAGTTCCTTCAGTGACGCTGGCCTGGAGAGAAAGAAAGGTACCCCCAGTCAACTTTCCGCATAAACATCGAGTGAGGAACCTCTTGCAAACACACTGTAGGGAGAGTCCTTACCTACGACATGCCTGTAAGTGGGAGGGATCTCGTGTGAGCAGAACCCTGTAGGGACTCAAACATATGCCCGTGGATTTATGTAGCTTAGTTTCCTGGAAACTGTCGCATCAGTTATGTGAGTATCAGCCTAGCAGATGACTTCTACCAGGTTCATCGACTTCAACCAGATTCATTGGGTACAAGTGACGACTTCACACAGCACTGAGAGAGCACGTATGTTAACTCGGGGCCAGAACACGTCCTAAGGTGGGAAGAAGTTTCTTGCAGTTAGTGTTGGTTGTCTGAGATTTCTTGTTGCTTTGCTTGTGCCTCACACAGTTAATTTTATCCTCGAAAATGTACATCAAACTTGATACCAGAGAAGATTTGTGGGTTTGGTGGGTCTGATTTGGCAATGCAGTATTTTATGTGTGTCCTTTTCAGATGGATGTGCTCTGATGCAATTCTCTGACTGTTCTTAAAACACTCATCATGGCCAAGATAAACAGGGATACTCTGTGAGCAAAGCGACTGGTGGATCATGGATTAAATACGTAGTGGCCTTTATGGCCACATTTCTTGCTGACACGTCTTCCAAAATCACGTATTGTTCTTTTTGCGTGTGCCCATTTGTGACTCCCAAAGCCCAGAGCCACCTTTCCCTGCTACCTTGTGGTCCTTGTCCTCAGTTCCCTACAAGTTCAGGATGATGACAGCTCTCATTAAATCCCACACAGGAGAAAGCCCATATATCGTAACTCTCTATCCCTTAGTAAATGTTAATTTCCCATATTAGGAAAGGAGCAGAGATAAGAGAATATCAAGTACAGTGAGCACTCTTACCTTGAGGAGGTACATCGACCTTGGGGAAATCTGCCACACCACGAGTGAAAAATTGTTCCCTGTCTCCCCTGGCATAATCTTAGGAGAAACGTAACCTTAGGAGAAATTTCGGATTTCTCTTCAGCCAAATCAGCAGGAACGTACATCCCATGAAACAGGTGGGGGTTTATATAATCATTGCAGCCAGAAAGATCACACCCCATGGTCTCAGTAAGAGAGTGGTAGAAAGAACCACACATGACAGGATTAGGGCTGTGGTTGGTTGATGGCGGGGAGGCTGGAAGGAAGCAGGGTCTGCTCTACCTCGAACACTGGTAGTGTGCACTGGCCCTTCTTGACTGCGGTGAGAGTCAGCAGTCATTTCCTTACGAAAAGAGGAGGGTGTTTGGGGCGTTGTAGTTTGCACGGTGACCTGGTGTTTGTGGGGCCTGCTTGGAATAATCAGCTAGTCTTGTGGTGTCTCATTGTCTCAGGGTTCAGAGTTTCTTTGAGGTTGAGATCCTGTATCTGAGACTGTTTATTCCCAGCGTGAGAACAAAACAGCCAGGCCGGGATGTCAGCAGGGCCATTCAGGGCATCAGAGGCTGGCCTTGTTCTTTCTCCCTGGAAATCCCTAACCTAGAGGTCAAGAAAGAGAGCACTCTGGGCTCACAAGCTGTAGGAGCGAGCCTGGCTGAGTTACAGTGTGACTTTGCCTGAGTGTCTTGAATTTTCTTTTCTGTGGCTCAGTGTCTCATTTCAAAATGGGGCCAATGGGAGTTTCTCCTACACGAGTCGTCCCCGGTGTTACAGCAGAGGTGCAGGTGAAGCACTGAGCCCAGTGCCTGGC
>NW_026057585.1:3857395-3861585 GCF_023721935.1 Panthera uncia
GACCGGCTGCCTCTCCGAGGTGTGTGGAGGCCCTTCCTCCCACCGGCGTTCCCGGCCGCGCCTCCTGCCGGGCTCTGCTCGCCTCGGGGGTCCGAGCTCTGCTCCCCCGCCCGCCAGGGGTCGCCCCGGGCCACGTTCTGCGGCCGCTCTGTCGGCTGGCGTGTCGGGGACCGAGATCGGGTCCCTTGGTGGGGAGGGGGGGGGTAGGGGGATGGAATCAGCGAGAGGGATGGGCTTTGGGGGCCTCCCCCGAGTGCACCTGCTCTGCCTGGATTACCAGTTTCCCGCCAGAAAAAAGTGTTCCCTTCCTTTGCTTTGCCGTTGTCTTCTTCCCACTGCCCCGGGAACCCCGGTGCTCCTCGAACCGGACGTGGGGCGTCCTGGGGCTCCAACCCCTGATTCTGTTCCTGATCCCCTCTCCCCGCGTTCCTCGCTGTCTTCTCAGCTTTCCCGCTTGCTTCACCTCCTTCGCTACCACCCCCTCACTTTCCCCGCTCCCGCCCCGGCACACACTGGGAAGGGTTGCCACGGTCTGACAGGAAGCAGAGGGAACGTTTTCCATGGACGCCAGAAGCTCGACTGCTTCTCGGCTCAGGACACTTGAGCGTCTTTGCCGGACACCCCGAGCAGTGGAGCGCTCTAGGTCTGGGAAGCGTGGGCCTTCAGCCGGCTCGAGACCATCCCGGGGCTGGGGCGACTGCAAAGCAAAGAACCTGGGGTCCGGCACAGCTCACGGCTGGCTGATCAAATCCCGCCAAGTTGAACCTGGAGCACGGGTTCTCTATGGCGCGGGCTGGGGAAAGCCATGGGTCGTCGTATCGCCCCCGTGTGGCCACAGAGCTTCACGCCGGGCCGGAAGCTGCCGGGGCCGGAGATGCCAGAAAATTCACAGAACGAGGCTACTCAGGACCTCGAAAATAAAAAGTCCGACAACCACCGACTAAAATAGATGTATAGAGAAGAAAACAGGTATGCTTCTCTCTCCTGGCTACAAGCGGGTTTAAAAAAAAAAAACAAACCACTTAGTGTTTAGGACCGGATAGTCCCCCCAGTTGGAACCCGGGGATCATTGCCAGGCAGAAGACTGAATCATAGAACCCCCAGCCTTCCGCAGCCAGCCCTCCACTTTTTAAATTTCCTGTGGCCCAGAGACTCGGCCAAAGCCCTCCTGCCACCATCTTTGCGCGACCTAACATCCGAGAACCCGGACATTCATCACCCTTGAGCGAGGGAGGGGAGGGTGGACGCTTTGTGTGAGAAAAGGGAAAAAAGGTTTCACCCCTTAGACTGAATGAAGTATGTTAGTCAGATTCAGTGGGGGAATTATAAATGAGCCAGAACTGTAGTGTGTATCCTGTTACCAGTAGTTATTCTTGGGGAAATTAGTGTGGAGGAGACGAATTGAATTTTTCCCCTATGCATTCTTTTATCATGTCACTTAAAGATAATATATTAATGTGTTCCTTAGGTTTAAAAAAGAAAGGATGAAAATAAGAAAAAATGAAAGAAAGACGCCTCAGATGCCCATGCAGAGGCAGTGTAATTGGGGAGGGAGAAATGAGAGCCTCTTTGGGGAGAGAACTCTGGCACAGAGTTCTTAGAAGATCCCAGGGGATAAAGCTGGAGCCTCACCCAAGCCAGTTGGGGCAGAGGGCCTTGGACTGAGCAGCATTATCCTATAGGCGTGTTGTTTGGGGTTTATCCCCACCCTCTTACTTTCCTCTAAATGGTTCGCAAAACCACCTTCCCCCCCTAAGGCTTGTCTGTGTTTCTAAATATAATTTTCCACAAATGTAAACTCCTTGTATAAATGCCTGATTTGAGGTTGGGAGAATCAAAGGACAAAGTGAGCTTGGAATATTTTGTGCTCAAAGATTAGTCGAGACAAGTCAAAAGAAGTCAGCTTGAGGAGCTCCCCTGTCAAATTGAAGACCGTCACAAATTTAGAACAGCAAAAGGAATAATGACTATAATGGATTATAACATATTGAATAAGAAAGGAATCCATATAATATGCATGCAGTAATCACAGAGTATAATCCGTGTAGAATACTTGAAAGATGGAGGAGGGAAGGCTGTACTTTATAGAATAGCAGCTAGTAAATGTGGAAGGAATAATGAGGTTGTTTCCATTAGAGAGTCCAGGCTTATGAGAAATGTTTAACTTTTTTTATCTTTTGGGGAGGATCAAAGCTAAATAGGATGACCCTGTTCTTTTGTGTTTACCTCGGGTTTTAGATGTGTTTATATTCTTGACTGAGGAGCATGGTGTAAGTTTTTATTCATAATGGTAAAAAGGCAAAATGTCAGTTGTACCTCACTTCCTCCCTGTAGACAAATTTTCCACCGTAAGTCATGGTTTCATTCTCCTGAGTGCTTAGAAATTTTCTGATTCCATACAATTGTTTTACATTTTTATCTTATTTGACAAGTTTTGTTTGCCTAGCTGTGAAAAAAAAATGTTAACCAATGCTCAGAAACATTCTTATTAATATATAGTAATATATAGTTAATATAACAAGATACTAGTTGTAAGTAAGCCTGGGAGTTAACTTCTTTCTGGAAGCTTTATAAAACCTCCAGCGTTGTAATTTATTTTTAGGGGTGCACAAAGTCTTTTATTTTCTTAGCTTTAAGGAGATAAGGATTAATAATTATCCAAACCACGCCCACCAAGATTTACCTGCTACACCTAAAACTGTATGGTCCTCTTTCCCAGAGAGCCCCCTATTTGTCAGGGTTGCTGGCCTGTAGGAAGGGACGCCTTTCAGTATGTGTAAGTCTGGGATTCCATAAGCTATCCACCAGGTAAGAGGCCATTTTCCTGAGAGGACTTCATAGGCATCATTTCTATAGGTGAAGCATGGCTTCACCTTATTCTATAGAATAATCTGTAGAGTGGGGCTGCACACCAAATTTAACAAGATTTGTGGTAAGATCAAGGTTACAATATTATATATTTAATTATGTTCTAGTAGGAAGAGTAAAGATTCTAATTGAATATTTATAAGTAACTACAAGATCATGAAAGTAAAGGAATTTAATAAAGGCACTTCCCAGTATGTTTAACCCTTGTTACCTTATGCTGAGTAGTTTTATAGGCCATTCAATCTGTATTATTTTATGTAGAATCATTCTTAAACTATTTTGGTGATGAATTCATTTATAATCTGTAGTGAGATTTCCACAGAATGTTTTTTCACTAATGCAAAGATTTAGTTGATGCAAAATGCCATTTAAACAATGTTTCATTCCAGTTTGTATATATAGACTCTGTTAAATTGAGGAGGCAGGGTATCATAAAAAGAAAAGGGGTTTTCTCATGTGGACACTAAAAAAATATTAACCGCGATTTGACAGTTGTTTCGGTCCATTTGTGTTTTGTTGATTTGGGGGTACATAATCTACTTCTGCAAAGTCATCTGCTTCTGGGTAAGAGTCCTGAAAATCCTTGCAGGAATCTTACTACAAGTTGCAGTCACTTGTACAGCCTGACAAATGTCCACCTGAGGCACTGTGTTAACTTACACTGGGAAGTTGTACCCATGAGTCTGTTTCCTGTACTATTAATAGTTAAGAATACTAGATACAGGGGCGCCTGGGTGGCTCAGTCGGTTGAGCGTCCGACTTCGGCTCAGGTCATGATCTCACAGACCATGAGTTCAAGCCCCGCGTCGGGCTCTGTGCTGACCGCTCAGAGCCTGGAGCCTGTTTCAGATTCTGTGTCTCCCTCTCTCTCTGACCCTCCCCCATTCATGCTCTGTCTCTCTCTGTCTCAAAAATAAATAAACGTTAAAAAAAAAAAAAAAGAATACTAGATACAGTCTATTACTGAGGCTCTTGATGTTTCTTTCAGGAGTCTCAATTTCTAATCCATAGTTTGTAGAAAGGCATTATGTAAGGAAAAGCAGAATCACCGTATAGGATAAGAGTAAATGGCTCTGGATAATTCTCCATCATAACCAACAATCTCAGCATGACCAAGAAATACACATAAAACAAATGGATGTGATCAGTGATTACCCTGAGACTTGTACCAGTTAAGCCATTATGTGTACGTCATCCTTGCTAACATAGGGAGTTTGAAAGCATTCATCCTTGGGGTCATACAGATAAAATGACATTAAATCATTTATTCATTCCTTCTCTCTCTCTCACTCTCGCCCTCCCTTTTACCACCACCCCCCCCC
>NW_026057585.1:3862085-3862199 GCF_023721935.1 Panthera uncia
ATGTGGATCCTGAGAAACTTAACAGAAACCCATGGGGGAGGGGAAGGGAAAAACAACAACAAAAAAAGAGGTTAGAGTGGGAGAGAGCCAAAGCATAAGAGACTCTTAAAAACT
>NW_026057585.1:3862299-3867617 GCF_023721935.1 Panthera uncia
GGAGGGAGGGGAAGGTAGGTGATGGGTATTGAGGAGGGCACCTTTTGGGATGAGCACTGGGTGTTGTATGGAAACCAATTTGACAATAAATTTCATATATTAAACAAATAAATAATAAAATAAAAATAAATAAATACATAAAAAATATTGCCCTAGAGGAGGCTATATTAGATAAAATAGATTTTAGAACAAATATTATTATGAGAGATAAAGGTTATTTCATACTGATAAAGGCATCAGTTTATCTTGGCATAACTTAAAATATATATAATGAGAGAGCTTTAAAATACATGAAATAAAAACTGATAGAAACACAAGAAGACAAATCCACAATTATCATTGATTTTGGTATACCTCTCTCACAAGAACTGAGAGAATTTATGGACAGAAAATCAGCAGTGATACAGAAAACTAAAACAACATGATCAATCAAGTCGACCTAATAACTATAGAAAGGAAAATGCACATTCATTCATATGCACATACAACATTTACCAAAATAGGCCATATTCCAGGCTAGAAAAGAAGTCTCAATAAACTTAAAAAGAGTTAAGTCACATGAAGTTTATCCCCTGAACATAATGGAATTAAATTAGAAATCAGTAATAGAGAGATATCTGAAAATCCCCAAATATTTGAAATCTAAGCAGGAAACTTATATATGTATTATTACCCTCTGTGTCAAAGAAAAACTCAGAAGTAAATTTAGGTATTCTGAACTGAGTGAAAATAAAAACATAACATGTGAAAAGTTCTGGGTCACTAAGGCAGTACATAGAAATTTGTAACACTAAAAGTCTATCAGAAAAGAAGAAAGGTTCATGATGAGCACTGGGTGATGCATGGACATGTTTGAATCACTATTTTGTACACCTGAAATTAATATAATACCATAAATTAACTAACTGGAATTAAAATAAAAACTTAGAAAGGAAAGAAGAGGAGCTCCTGGTTGGCTCAGTCAGTACAGCATGTGACTTTTGATCTCTGGTCATGAGTTTAAGCCCTACGTTGTATGTAGAGATTATAAATAAATAAACTTAAAAAAGAAAAAAAAAAACCAAGGTCTTAAATTATTTCAGTTCCTACCCTAAAAACTAATAGATGGATAGGTAAAACAAATTAAACCCAAACTAGGGAGAACTAGAAAGAAAAAGAAAGAAAGAAAGAAACAAACAAACAAACAAACTAAAAAGAACAGAGTGTGAATCAGTGAAAAAGAAAAGAGAAAAAATATTTAAAAAATCTATGAGACCAAATGTTAGCTCTTTAAGAGGATTAATAAAACTGGTAATCATTAACCCAACCGATCTAAAAGAAGAGAGATGACACAAATTATTATCTCTTAGGAATGAGAAAAGTGACACCACTCCAGATTCTACTGAAGGAAATAAAGGAATATTATGGAAAACTTTACACCTATACACCGAGAGCTTGAAAGAAATGGACCAATTCCCTGAAAGACACAAACTACACAAACTTACCCTACAAGAAATAGTACTCTAATGAATTTGAATCTGTTGTTAAATATCTTCCCACAAAGAAAACTAGGCCTAAATGCCATCACTGGCAAATTCAATCAAATAATTAAGAAAGAAATCATTTTAATTCTATACAAACTCTACTGGAAAATTGAAGACATAGTAATGCTTTTCGATTTACAAAAACCAAAAACACTGTAAGAGAAGAAAACTACTAACCAATATCTCTCATAAACATAGATATAAAAATTCTAAACAAAATTTTGGCAAATCCAGCAATCTACAGAAAGAATTATATATCATGACCAAAAGGGATTTATCCCAGAATGTAAGATTGGATTAACATTCAAATATCAATCAATGTAATTGACTACTAATGTAAGAGCATCTCAACAGACACAGAAAAGGCATTTGCCAAATTCTGTCCATTTCCGATTTTAAAAAAAATTCAGAAAATTAGGAATTAAACTTTTACAACCTCAGGAAGAACATTTACAAAAAAACTAAAGTTAACATCATAAGCAGACATGCATTAAATATTAGCTGTTATTAGTATTTTCTTTTCAATGCCAAAAAAAAAAAAAGAGAAAATAACACTCAGTTTTATAGATAGTCAAAAATCTCCTTCACCAAATTTTAAGTATAAAAAAGGCAGGAAATTAAAAAAGAAAACAATATACAAATCACTTTAAAGCTCTATCCACCGTGTCTACACAACAAGGAAAGTTATTAACTGGGACTGAAGGTCTGATAGAGAGCAGACCATACTTTGCATTTGGGGAGAGCCCCATTTCCCCTGGAACCTCATTTCTACTAGAGCCCTTTGGCATCCTCTGCAAATCCACACACAATTCTATCTGTTAACCCTGCAGGGCAGCCCAAAGCAATTACTACTTTCAGGAGATAGTACATCTTTTTGATAACTCCGCCAAACTATCATTTGAATAAACTTCTGAAGTCCTCAAGGTAAAATTCAAAATGTAATTATGAGCAGTCTGTTCTATTTAGATTTCCTGTCAAATAAATGATCCAAATTGCACCAAAGACAGCATTAATTCTCATGTGAAGAAACTTCTATTGTCATATTCTGCTTCAACCATCCTTAATAAATGTCTAAGGAAGATATTCAGTAGACATCCAAGCTGATTAGCATTGTGAATTAACATTTTCATTTCTTTTTTCTTTTTTTTCTTATTTGAGAGACAGAGTGTACAAATGGTGGAGAGGGGCAGAGGGAGACAGACTCTCAAGCAGGTTCCACTCAGTGTGGAGCCTGCTGCGGGGCTCTGTCCCACAACCCTGGGATCTTGACCTGAGGTTGGACAAGAGTTGGACACTCCACCAAGTGAGCCACCCAGGAGTCCCCATTTTCATTTCTAAAATAAGTCCTAATGTGTCAGAAAAACTTAGTAAAAAAGACAAATTAGCCACTGAACTATCGCCTTACCATCTACCATACTAGAGGCAGAAAAACAATTTATGTATTTTGAAATATGGGTTATAAAACATCAGCATAGAAAAACAATAGAAATAACATGATACCTGCTATATGTCAATATGAATACTTGCTCAGGCATTGTACTGGTTACTTTATTATATATTACCCTCATATTACTACCTAACAAAGACTGTTATGATATTATATCACAGATGAGAAAGCTGAGGCACAAATGGTTAAGTACATTTGTGATATTCCAAATCTGATAAGTAGTATAGCTACTACTATTTATTCATCAACAAATGGAAAGTAACCAATTTCTTGAAGGACCACCAGGGTACATTTAATAAGTCACTGGGCCATCACAAAATACCTTTCTTTTACATAGTGGAAAAAGGACAATTTTGGAAGAAGAGGTAGGTAAGAAAATGCATGCCTGCGGGGGCGGGGGGGGGGCATCACGCTGATCAAATTTTAGGAAAATGTACATATGCAGTTTGAACGTGTAGAAATTGATTCCCTACATACCTCTTGGAAAGTCTATATATTTCCAGGAGCACATACTCTTTGAAGATGACTTAGTTAATACATGCCAGACATACAATAAATACTCAGTAAATGCAGATGATTATGGAGAAAGAATGTAAAGAACTACACATTCAAATATGCTGGTTGTCACAAAAACTGCATTTTTCAATCTGAATATTTATCAATTGACATCCTGGCTTCTATTGCTCTCTAAAGTTGTTAATGCTGTGTTTTGCCATAAAAGTCTGATTCCCACTCAGGCTGCTAACCAATCAGGCTTCTCAGCCAACAAGGCTGAAGAACTGACCCTGAACTAGGTAGCTCCTCTTGATGACACCAGACCTCTTTTGGAATTTTGATAGTTTTTTCTAAATAAACATGGGGTATTAACTGTCCCCTCCCACCAAATTTAGTCTTAAACTGTTAACTAATATTTGTATACTTATCCAATTATTGTACACAAATCTATTTTAAAATAATAAAAGATAACCCCTAAAACTCTTTTAAAAAGCTCTTTACTCTTTCTTGCTTTTTTAAGTAGGAAAAACCAAGTAAGACTCAAGACTCAAGAAATGGACTGTTTATACCACATAGTTAAACAGTTAGTTTACATTAAACTAATAAACATTTAGTTCGGTATCTACTGTGTCCAGGACTGTGATGATTGGAGGAGATACAGTCATCAAAACAACAACACAATCTCAAAACCTATCGTGAGACTTGTTTATAACTATAAATCATGTTGTTTAAAAGATATTTCTGGGGAGACTTAGGTGGCTCAGTCCATTGAGCGTCTGACTCTTGGTTTGGCTCAGGTCATGATCTCACGGTTCGTGAGTTCGAGCCCTGAGTCTGGCTCTGCACTGAGAGCGTGGAGCCTGCTTGGGATTCTCTCTCTCCCCCTCTTCCTCTGCCCCTCCCCTGCTTGTGCATGCTCTCGCTCTCTCTCTTTTTCAAAATAAATAAATAAAAACCTTTTTAAAAAGGAAATGCATTAAAAAAATATTTCTGTTATTTGGCTTCTCATTGCTTTCTATTGAGAAATTGATTTTTCACACTTTTAAGTCATTACAATTAGTGAGGCAAGCAAATGTCTATCAAAATTAGAGTAACAATCAAACACACTCACCAGTATCACTGTTGGCCTGACCTTCAACACCACCCAGCAGCTCATTCTAGCTTTAGATTCTCGTATTAACATCAGAGAACCAACAACGGGAATTCTACTGTTAGTTGAATACTGTGTCATAATCTTCCACACATATCATTTTATTTAACAATTTGGAAAAAATCAAGTAATTTCATCTTAAAATGCAATAGTTAAGAAACCTGTGTCTACAGATTTCAGTACTTGTTTCTACTGCTTCATGTTCATCACTGCAGTGAAAGTGAGCCAATAAATATGCTGTGCATGCACGCTACTAGGCAGGATGTTGGGGGGCCAAAAAGAAAGTTTATCACAAATCTTCATTAATTGAGAATCCAGTGCACATTTTCCCCAGGTGGCTCCAGTTTGTAGCCAAAGGCCAAAAACCTTAGTTTGTCTTTGAAGGGCATGAATGGAAAACAAAGTTGTAGTTAGGAAGGTCAGCCAGCGCCCGGGGAAACACATCCAACAGGTAAACAAAAGTCTTTTTGTTCCTACACACATTCTTAAAAACTTCTTAAATACGCACACAGAATATTTAGAAAATAACTTTTATTTTTATTTATTTATTTATTTTTTTTTATTTTTTTATTTTTTATTTTTTAATATATGAAATTTACTGTCAAATTGGTTTCCATACAACACCCAGTGCTCATCCCAAAAGGTGCCCTCCTCAATACCCATCACCCACCCTGCCCTCCCTCCCACCCCCCATCAACCCTCA
>NW_026057585.1:3867717-3879741 GCF_023721935.1 Panthera uncia
TTTCCTTCCCCTCCCCCATGGGTTTCTGTTATGTTTCTCAGGATCCACATAAGAGTGAAACCATATGGTATCTGTCTTTCTCTGTATGGCTTATTTCACTTAGCATCACACTCTCCAGTTCCATCCATGTTGCTACAAAAGGCCATATTTCATTTTTTCTCATTGCCACGTAGTATTCCATTGTGTATATAAACCACAATTTCTTTATCCATTCATCAGTTGATGGACATTTAGGCTCTTTCCATAATTTGGCTATTGTTGAGAGTGCCGCTATAAACATTGGGGTACAGGTGCCCCTATGCATCAGTACTCCTGTATCCCTTGGATAAATTCCTAGCAGTGCTATTGCTGGGTCATAGGGTAGGTCTATTTTTAATTTTCTGAGGAACCTCCACACTGCTTTCCAGAGCGGCTGCACCAATTTGCATTCCCACCAACAGTGCAAGAGGGTTCCTGTTTCTCCACATCCTCTCCAGCATCTATAGTCTCCTGATTTCTTCATTTTGGCCACTCTGACTGGCGTGAGGTGATATCTGAGTGTGGTTTTGATTTGTATTTCCCTGATAAGGAGCGACGTTGAACATCTTTTCATGTGCCTGTTGGCCATCCGGATGTCTTCTTTAGAGAAGTGTCTATTCATGTTTTCTGCCCATTTCTTCACTGGGTTATTTGTTTTTCGGGTGTGGAGTTTGATGAGCTCTTTATAGATTTTGGATACTAGCCCTTTGTCCGATGTGTCATTTGCAAATATCTTTTCCCATTCCGTTGGTTGCCTTTTAGTTTTGTTGGTTGTTTCCTTTGCTGTGCAGAAGCTTTTTATCTTCATAAGGTCCCAGTAATTCACTTTTGCTTTTAATTCCCTTGCCTTTGGGGATGTGCCGAGTAAGAGATTGCTACGGCTGAGGTCAGAGAGGTCTTTTCCTGCTTTCTCCTCTAAGGTTTTGATGGTTTCCTGTCTCACATTCAGGTCCTTTATCCATTTTGAGTTTATTTTTGTGAATGGTGTGAGAAAGTGGTCTAGTTTCAACCTTCTGCATGTTGCTGTCCAGTTCTCCCAGCACCATTTGTTAAAGAGACTGTCTTTTTTCCATTGGATGTTCTTTCCTGCTTTGTCAAAGATGAGTTGGCCATACGTTTGTGGGTCTAGTTCTGGGGTTTCTATTCTTTTCCATTGGTCTATGTGTCTGTTTTCATGCCAATACCATGCTGACTTGATGATGACAGCTTTGTAGTAGAGGCTAAAGTCTGGGATTGTGATGCCTCCTGCTTTGGTCTTCTTCTTCAAAATTACTTTGGCTATTCGGGGCCTTTTGTGGTTCCATATGAATTTTAGGATTGCTTGTTCTAGTTTCGAGAAGAATGCTGGTGCAATTTTGATTGGGATTGCATTGAATGTGTAGATAGCTTTGGGTAGTATTGACATTTTGACAATATTTATTCTTCCAATCCATGAGCAGGGAATGTCTTTCCATTTCTTTATATCTTCTTCAATTACCTGCATAAGCTTTCTATAGTTTTCAGCATACAGATCTTTTACATCTTTGGTTAGATTTATTCCTAGGTATTTTATGCTTCTTGGTGCAATTGTGAATGGGATCAGTTTCTTCATTTGTCTTTCTGTTGCTTCATTGTTAGTGTATAAGAATGCAACTGATTTCTGCACATTGATTTTGTATCCTGCAACTTTGCTGAATTCATGTATCAGTTCTAGCAGACTTTTGGTGGAGTCTATCGGATTTTCCATGTATAATATCATGTCATCTGCAAAAAGCGAAAGCTTGACTTCGTCTTTGCCAATTTTGATGCCTTTGATTTCCTTTTGTTGTCTGATTGCTGATGCTAGAACTTCCAACACTATATTAAACAACAGTGGTGAGAGTGGGCATCCCTGTCGTGTTCCTGATCTCAGGGAAAAAGCTCTCAGTTTTTCCCCGTTGAGGATGATGTTAGCTGTGGGCTTTTCATAAATGGCCTTTATGATCTTTAAGTATGTTCCTTCTATCCCGACTTTCTCAAGGGTTTTTATTAAGAAAGGGTGCTGGATTTTGTCAAAGGCCTTTTCTGCATCGATTGACAGGATCATATGGTTCTTCTCTTTTTTTTTGTTAATGTGATGTATCACGTTGATCGATTTGCGAATGTTGAACCAGCCCTGCATCCCAGGAATGAATCCCACTTGATCATGGTGAATAATTCTTTTTATATGCTGTTGAATTCGATTTGCTAGTATCTTATTAAGAATTTTTGCATCCATATTCATCAGGGATATTGGCCTGTAGTTCTCTTTTTTTACTGGGTCTCTGTCTGGTTTAGGAATCAAAGTAATACTGGCTTCATAGAATGAGTCTGGAAGTTTTCCTTCCCTTTCTATTTCTTGGAATAGCTTGAGAAGGATAGGTATTATCTCTGCTTTAAATGTCTGGTAGAACTCCCCTGGGAAGCCATCTGGTCCTGGACTCTTATTTGTTGGGAGATTTTTGATAACCGATTCAATTTCTTCGCTGGTTATGGGTCTGTTCAAGCTTTCTATTTCCTCCTGATTGAGTTTTGGAAGAGTGTGGGTGTTTAGAAATTTGTCCATTTCTTCCAGGTTGTCCAATTTGCTGGCATATAATTTTTCATAGTATTCCCTGATAATTGTTTGTATCTCTGAGGGATTGGTTGTAATAATTCCATTTTCATTCATGATTTTATCTATTTGGGTCATCTCCCTTTTCTTTTTGAGAAGCCTGGCTAGAGGTTTGTCAATTTTGTTTATTTTTTCAAAAAACCAACTCTTGGTTTCGTTGATCTGCTCTACAGTTTTTTTAGATTCTATATTGTTTATTTCTGCTCTGATCTTTATTATTTCTCTTCTTCTGCTGGGTTTAGGCTGCCTTTGCTGTTCGGCTTCTATTTCCTTTAGGTGTGCTGTTAGATTTTGTATTTGGGATTTTTCTTGTTTCTTGAGATAGGCCTGGATTGCAATGTATTTTCCTCTCAGGACTGCCTTCGCTGCATCCCAAAGCGTTTGGATTGTTGTATTTTCATTTTCGTTTGTTTCCATGTATATTTTAATTTCTTCTCTAATTGCCTGGTTGACCCACTCATTCGTTAGTAGGGTGTTCTTTAACCTCCATGCTTTTGGAGGTTTTCCAGACTTTTTCCTGTGGTTGATTTCAAGCTTCATAGCATTGTGGTCTGAAAGTATGCATGGTATAATTTCAATTCTTGTAAACTTATGAAGGGCTGTTTTGTGACCCAGTATATGATCTATCTTGGAGAATGTTCCATGTGCACTCGAGAAGAAAGTGTATTCTGTTGCTTTGGGATGCAGAGTTCTAAATAAATCTGTCAAGTCCATCTGATCCAATGTATCATTCAGGGCCCTTGTTTCTTTATTGACTGTGTGTCTAGATGATCTATCCATTTCTGTAAGTGGGGTGTTAAAGTCCCCTGCAATGACCACATTCTTATCAATAAGGTTGCTTATGTTTATGAGTAATTGTTTTATATATCTGGGGGCTCGGGTATTTGGCGCATAGACATTTATAATAGTTAGCTCTTCCTGGTGGATAGACCCTGTGATTATTATATAATGCCCTTCTTCATCTCTTGTTACAGCCTTTAATTTAAAGTCTAGTTTGTCTGATATAAGTATGGCTACTCCAGCTTTCTTTTGGCTTCCAGGAGCATGATAAATAGTTCTCCATCCCCTCACTCTCAATCTAAAGGTGTCCTCAGATCTAAAATGAGTCTCTTGTAGACAGCAAATAGATGGGTCTTGTTTTTTTATCCATTCTGATACCCTATGTCTTTTAGTTGGCGCATTTAATCCATTTACATTCAGTGTTATTATAGAAAGATATGGGTTTAGAGTCATTGTGATGTCTGTATGTTTTATGCTTGTAGTGATGTCTCTGGTACTTTGTCTCACAGGATCCCCCTTAGGATCTCTTGTAGGGCTGGTTTAGTGGTGACAAATTCCTTCAGTTTTTGTTTGTTTGGGAAGACCTTTATCTCTCCTTCTATTCTAAATGACAGACTTGCTGGATAAAGGATTCTCGGCTGCATATTTTTTCTGTTTAGCACACTGTAGATATCGTGCCAAGCCTTTCTGGCCTGCCAAGTTTCAAAGGAGAGATCAGTCACGAGTCTTATAGGTCTCCCTTTATAAGTGAGGGCACGTTTATCCCTTGCTGCTTTCAGAATTTTCTCTTTATCCTTGTATTTTGCCAGTTTCACTATGATATGTCGTGCAGAAGATCGATTCAAGTTACGTCTGAAGGGAGTTCTCTGTGCCTCTTGGATTTCAATGCCTTTTTCCTTCTCCAGTTCAGGGAAGTTCTCAGCTATAATTTGTTCAAGTACCCCTTCAGCACCTTTCCCTCTCTCTTCCTCCTCTGGGATACCAATTATGCGTATATTATTTTTTTTTAGTGTATCACTTAGTTCTCTAATTTTCCCCTCATACTCCTGGATTTTTTTATCTCTCTTTCTTTCAGCTTCCTCTTTCTCCATAACTTTATCTTCTAGTTCACCTATTCTCTCCTCTGCCTCTTCAAGCCAAGCCATCGTGGATTCCATTTTGTTTTGCATTTCGTTTAAAGCGTTTTTCAACTCCTCGTGACTGTTCCTTAGTCCCTCGATCTTTGTGGCAAGAGATTCTCTGCTGTCCTGTATACTGTTTTCAAGCCCAGCGATTAATTTTATGACTATTATTCTAAATTCACTTTCTGTTATATTATTTAAATCCTTTTTGATCAGTTCATTAGCTGTTGTTATTTCCTGGAGATTCTTCTGAGGGGAATTCTTCCGTTTGGTCATTTTGGAGAGTCCCTTGCGTGGTGAGGACCTGCAGTGCACTTCCCCTGTGCTGTGGTGTATAACTGGAGTTAGTGGGCGGGGCCGCAGTCCGACCCGATGTCTGCCCCCAGCCCACTGCTGGGGCCACAGTCAGACTGGTGTGTGCCTTCTCTTCCCCTCTCCTAGAGGCGGGATTCACTGTGGGGTGGCGTGTCCCGTCTGGGCTACTTGCACACTGCCAGGCTTGTGTTGCTGGGGATCTGGCGTATTAGCTGGGGTGGGTAGGCAAGGTGCACGGGGGCTGGAGGGGCAGGCTTAGCTCGCTTCTCCTTAGGTGATCCACTCCAGGAGGAGCCCTGTGGCAGCGGGAGGGAGTCAGATCCGCTGCCGGAGGTTTGGCTCCGCAGAAGCACAGAGTTGGGTGTTTGCGCGGAGCGAGCAAGTTCCCTGGCAGGAACTGGTTCCCTTTGGGATTTTGGCTGGGGGATGGGCGGGGGAGATGGCGCTGGCGCCTTTGTTCCCCGCCAAGCTGAGCTCTGCCGTCCGGGGGCTCAGCAGCTCTCCCTCCCTTTGTCCTCCAGCCTTCCCGCTTTCCGAGCAGAGCTGTTAACTTCTGACCTCCCAGACGCTAAGTCGCGCTTGCTGTCGGAACACAGTCTGTCAGGCCCCTCCGCTTTTGCCAGCCAGACTCGGGGGCTCTGCTTGGCTGGCGAGCCGCCCCTCCGCCCCGGCTCCCTCCCGCCAGTCCGTGGAGCGCGCACTGCCTCGCCGCCCTTCCTACCCTCTTCCGTGGGCCTCCAGTCTGCGCTTGACTCCGGAGACTCCCTTTCTGCTAATCCTCTGGCCGTTTTCTGGGTTCTTTAGGCAGGTGTAGGTGGAATCTAAGTGATCGGCAGGACGCGTTGTGAGCCCCGCGTCCTCCTACGCCGCCATCTTCCGGAACCGATAGAAAATAACTTTTAATTCCAAAGCTAGTTTTGAAAGTAAATCTGTTGCTACTTCAGCAAAGATGGTGATGACACTATGCCATTAGAAAAGATAACTGATTCTTCAGTTCTTGTAAGTGGGTAGCAATCCTATAAGCAGAAGTGACCAACTTTTCCAGAGAATAAATGATGACAAAAATGGTGTTTCAATAGATACAATATAGCTTCCAATGAAAGCCCGTACATTTAAGAATCAGTATTTTCTCAAGCTGGGGGGCGGGGTATGAAGGGATTCTGTCCTACAATGTGACTTCAGGCAGATATCTTCACTGCTCTGGACTTGTTTACTCATTCACAAAATAAGGGGCTTGGTCTATGTGTATCCATTAAGTGTCATCCTAGAACTAAAAAAGAATTCTTCCAGGGGCTAACTGTAGCCAACAAGATGTTGAGAAATGAGATTACATACAATTTATAATTCTGTCTTGTTCTCTTTGGCTTGACACAGTGTGGAAATGCATCAAACAAAATTTTACCTCTTTCCTCAGCATAATTACCTCAGATAATTACCATTATAACTAATTTCCAAAGAGATGCTTCATAAGTTAATGAGAAAATACATATTACATATATATATTTTAATACCCAAACAAATCTGTGATGTTGGTACTATTATTTTCAGCATGTCATAGACAGGGATATTGAGGCTCACTAAAATAAAATCCTCAAGGTCTCTCAGTTCGAAGTTACAACTTCTGCCTGTCCAAAGCCATGCTCTTAGACAATATGCAATAATGTCAACATAAAGTTTGATGTCTCCATCCATAATGCCACCACCATGTTTTTGGAACAGCTAATAGAAAATTTAGTTTTATCCAAATTATCACATAAGTCAATTAAGAAAACATTATTTATATATTTCTATAATAATACAGTAAAATAACCATAAATTTGCCTAAAATAACAATGAAAGCTATTAGAAAATGTGATGAGTCAAATCTTACTATATATTTTTAAAACCAGAAATTTCCACATTAAACCAAAAGTTGTCATGCTTCTAGTTTTTTCCCACTAATCTAAAAATATCTTTTAGACAGTACCATGAGAATTGCATGTCTTTTAATAAATTAAAAATGAGAAATATGACTGGGTGTCCTCTATGTATTCTAATGCTGTGTCAAATGATCTTGGGCACAAATGACATCACCTACATTTGAGGAAATACTGAAGCTCAAATATGTAAACATCTATGTACTAGGCCACTTGGATGTGCAACATTTCAATAACTGCTTTTTTACCACCTAAACCTAAGACTCAAAACAGTAATGAAAAGTTGTAAGAAGTGTATATTTTACATTGTGGATGTAATCAATCCAGAAAGAAATTAGAGATGATGTTGCTAGAGGAAAGCAACTTCTATTATTTTGTAATAGCTTAATGGTACCCATTATATTTCATTTTTGGAAAAGTCTAAATTCAGCTTCTTGGAATCATCTGCCAATTTGTAATTTTAGAACTATCAAAAACTTAAAAATAACAGATTTTGCCTATTTTTTCTAAAACTTTTACATATCTGTCAAGAATATAAGTAATAAGCTCAATTTGTAAATCCTGCAAATACTTCAAAGACCAACAGAGTTAATGCAAAAGGACTCATTATCTACAAACGCCATCTTGTGGTCCATGTTTTTATTATTTTGTAGTAAGTCTGGATTTCTAACTCAAGATCTGCTAAAGATAGAAAGAGCCCTGGATATAACTTATTCCCTTTCTCTAATTTTTACACATGGGAAAATTGGAGCTTCAAAAAGTCTAATAAATTGGAAATCTTCAGAGGAAGAATTAATACAAGAGCCAAAATTTGAATTCAAATCTTTTCAACTCATACTTTTCTATACCACATCATCGTTTTTGACTAGTAACAACATGAAGTCTGTCTGGTTTGGTATTAGACACTTCAAACACCAAGCTCATCTGTGTTTGCTTAACCATACCTTGAAAGTACGGCAAACTATAAAGAAGAGCACATTTACCTTTGAATTACTGGAAAATTATCAAGGCACAGCCATGTTGTTTTGCATTATTCTAAAGCATTTCACACATTTTTAAAAAATTTTATTCTCCTAGAGATTTATGAGGGCAGTGTGTGGATGGGGTTGGGAAGGGGAGGGTTATCAACACCTCTACTGACAGATTAGAAAACTGGGTTTAGAGAAGACATGATTAAAATTTTACAATTAGCTAGTGGCAAGCATCCTGATATCCAACTTTAATTTTTTTCCACCTCTTTACTTCATGATGTTGTATCATAACAGTGCATACATGCACATGTATGTGTTTTAAATCCTTTGTTCCATTTCTTTACAGGAACTGCTATATTCATTGGCCCATAGACTACAGTCTGTCATTTATGAAGCATAATAAGATGAAAGTCCTTGATTCAGAAACTAGATACTTCTAGAAGTTATAAATATGTAATCTTCATTCAAATCTTTGATTACCTTAATAGCAGAAAAATTTATCTAATCCAAAAGATGGCAAAGAGGCACAGACTGTCTATGCTATAGTATAACTGTCCATCTCACAGCTAAACTCAGCTTCATTTATATAAAAAATTGAGAAATAATATCACAGAATATGAGATTAATGAGAATATTTTGAGAAGTTTTTAAGAAAGCAGAAATCTAAAAATAACAAAAATATTCAAGACTTCTATCAAACATAATAAAAGATGTCCATGGTTATGTGAAAACATGAGCTCCAGTTATGGCTTTTGAATGTGCAATTCAGAACAGAAATTATCACTTAATAAAACAAGAGAATATAGCTGACCCTTGCATGACACAGGTTTCAACTACATAAGTCCACTTACATGCAGATTTTTTACATACAGTGCTGTAAATGTATTCCTTAGGGGTAAATGAAAATCATACCCTGCTGCATTTAAACTTAATTCTGTAATTGACTGTGTCTTATATACTTTATATAATAGTTGAATATTAAGTACATTATAAAATTTTGTGGCACCTGGTGGCTCAGTCGGTTAAGCATCCAACTCTTGACTTTGGCTCAGGTCATGATCTCACAGTTTTGTGAGTTCAAGCCCCACATCGGGCTCTGTAGTGACAGTGCAGAGTCTGCTTGTGACTCTCTGTCTCTCTCTCTGCCCATCTCCCTCTTGTTTTTCTCTCTCTTTCAAAAATAAACATTTTTAAAAAATAAATTATAAACTTTTAAATGAGAAAGGACACTATTAACTGTTAAGAGAGGAACAGACTCTTAGAAAACAAATGGAACTTCAGAGCAGTGCTTCTCAAACTACCTATGGTAAAGAACACAACTTTTTCTTTCAGTCTCCAAGGACCATTGAATAAACCTACTGAGCATGACTCATCTGCAGTGTATATCACATGAATCCCCACAAAAGCCAAGTAATACCCAAACTGGCAGATACTTAATCGGCATAACAGGTCTACTAATCATCTACTTGGATGTCATGGTTATGTGTAATTGCTGCAGAAGATTTTAATTGATTACTTTCAATTGCTGATTTATCTTGTTACAAATCTGTAATAAGCAACTTATGGACTGGGCATCAGTCCACATTTTAAGTAGCATTACTTTAGAGATCAACATAATTACCCAAGTTTTCCCAAATTGTGTTCCATGATATGCAAACCTGCAAGAAGAAATGCTGATCTAGTCAAGGAAATTATGTCCTCAGACTCACAAACCATATAAGCAAATAAAGTACCTAAGAACTTCTTTAGGAAATAAACCTGTTTAACTTTATTTAATCCAAACTTGACTACAGAATCTTTTCTTTCAAGACTAACACTCATTAACATTACAAAAAACTAATTTTCTATAAAATGCATTGAGAGATTCTAGTATAGACAGAATTACTGATTTACATTATTCAACAGCTGTTTAAAAATTCCCAGTGGCAAGGAACTCATTTCTTTATAATGCAATATAATATAATATAGAAAATTTTAATGCATAGGAAATAATTTTGTGTGAGTTCAAATTATACAATTTGTAAGAGTTGGTTTTAGACATTTTCTGAAGCAATGACAAAACATGTAATCCTTCTTTCGTTGACTGCCCTCCAAATACCTTTCTTCTTTTCTAATATTTTGGATGAAGATGCATTTCTAAGACCATTATCATCATAAATTTATTCTGATTATATCTTAGTTTGTCAATGTTACTTTCAAAATGCATCATCAGAACTGAACTCAGTATTTTGAATAGTGAAAGATGCAGATACTTTGCTCTTTTTCTTTTTTTTTAGTCATAAGTGTCTTCTAGCCTAACAAGACCTTAATATGATTCTCATAAAACTTAAATTTTGAAGAGAGCATATTTTAATGTGGTCACCAAGATAAAGACCTAGTGAATTAAATGAGTTGATTTCTGCAAAGTATACTATCATTTCACATGCTGAAGAGAATTTTATTGCAAAACAATTGTCACTTGAGAATAAAGATGCCTTTGGAAAAAAGACTAGTTAGAGGTAGATTTATGACTTGGAATATGAAAGCAGGACCCTGTCATCAATATAGAGGATAATATTTACCATCTTATTGCAGTGGTAGGAGAATATTTACCTGTGTCACTAAAAACCTGTATCAAATTACTAAGTTCAAAAGGTAGTTGGCTACAACAGAGCAGTCTTTTAAGCCAAGTAGAATTGAAAGTTATTCTAAGAGTTCACGGTTACCTAAACTTCAGATGGTTTTACAATAAAGGCTCTGATGAACATTAAAAAATCTTATATTTCTATTAGTTACATAGCTTTTTCTAAAAAAAATATTTGTTTTCCATAAACAGCTTCTGCGAGCAAATAAATCTGAGACATTACACAAAAGTGAACAGGTTTTTTTCCCCCTAAAGAGTTCCTGGGAAATGTAAATGTGCTAAGGTACATTGCCAACCTTGTACAATAAAATGAAACAGTGTAACTAGATGGAAGGCACTTGGCTATTAAGCCGTCATACCCAATGATAGCTAAAGTAAAATCAATGGAAGTAAATGGCTGTGTGATCAACCATGCTCCCAAATATACAACAGTTAGAGACCCAAAGAACTATACCCAGAGACGTCCTCTGATATTTGCAACAGTTGATTTTTAAAAAATTATTTATAAACTATCGTTTAAAAATTTTTTTTAATGTTTATTTATTTTTGAGAGTGAGAGAGAGAGAGAGAGAGAGAGACAGAGCACAAGCAGGGGACAGGCAGAGACAGAGGGAGCCACAGCATCCGAAGCAGGCTTCAGGCTCTGAGCTATCAGGACAGAACCTGATGTGGGGCTGGAACTTACAAACCACAAGATCATGACCTGAGCCGGTCAGATGCTTCACCTACTGAGTCACCCAGGCGCCCATAAACTATCTTTAATGTAGTTTTCCCTCAGCTCAGATTCTCACCTCCTCACTTATCCAAGATTCCTGGTAGAATCTATCAAACTGAGAAGGCAGCTTCCTGGCCTCTGTGGTAGCTAATCTCCAAAGATGTCCCTCCCACAACCATCAGAGAACTATAATAGTCTCCCATGAACATCCCAAGCAGGTTTTCACTGATGATTTTAATTCCTTAATCAATGGTGGAATCTCTCATCAAACAGTAAGAATACAAAGTTTTAAAATCTTAGGATATGGCACAAAAACAGACACATAGACCAATGGAATAGAATAGAAACCCCAGAACTAGACCCACAAACGTACGGCCAACTAATCTTTGACAAAGCAGGAAAGAACATCTAATGGAAAAAAGACAGTCTCTTTAACAAATGGTGCTGGGAGAACTGGACAGCAACATGCAGAAGATTGAAACTAGACCACTTTCTTACACCATTCACAAAAATAAACTCAAAATGGATAAAGGACCTGAATGTGAGACAGGAAACCATCAAAACCCTAGAGGAGAAACCAGGAAAAGACCTCTCTGACCTCAGCCGTAGCAATTTCTTACTTGACACATCCCAAAGGCAAGGGAATTAAAAGCAAAAATGAACTACTGGGACCTTATGATGATAAAAAGCTTCTGCACAGCAAAGGAAACAACCAACAAAACTAAAAGGCAACCAACGAAATGGGAAAAGATATTTGCAAATGACATATCAGACAAAGGGCTAGTATCCAAAATCTATAAAGAGCTCATCAAACTCCACACCCGAAAAACAAATAACCCAGTGAAGAAATGGGCAGAAAACATGAATAGACACTTCTCTAAAGAAGACATCCGGATGGCCAACAGGCACATGAAAAGATGCTCAACGTCGCTCCTCATCAGGGAAACACAAATC